>NW_022196902.1:7548971-7587781 GCF_008632895.1 Mastomys coucha
TGCATTTTGATGAGAAAAGTTACATGTTTTCAATTTATCTGAATTTGAGCCACCTCTCCAGCCCCACAAAGTCAATTCTTAATTTGGACATGTTGAGGTTTTGTCTTTTGCTTAAACTCTAATATTTACTACTGGCCCCCAAATCCTGATTGCCTCCAGGGAGAAAAGAAACTGCAAATACCCAAGTAATATTCCCAAGTGACACTATGTAACTTTGCCCTCACCCCCAAAGTTATTCCTGATTGGTGAATAAAGATGCCTACAGCCAACATCTGGGCAGAAGAGAGATAGGCGTAATCTTGTTTTCCTGGGCTTGATGTCTGAGGGGACCACGAGGACTGGAAGAAGGTGAAAGAAAAGAGAAGATGCCATAGGTAAGAATCTTAAAACACTGGCCATGTGGGTTAGCTAACTGGAGTTAAGAGAAGCCCAGAGTAAACATGGCAAATTATAATTGGCTGGGAAATAGATATAATAGCATAGATGAACGATATCAGCTCTTTTGTTGACTAAGACTTATTATAAATTTAATATTGTATGTGTCTTTTATGGTCAAAGGTAAAGTAGAAATTCCAGATTGGGCTTAATATTCACAACATGTATACTTTGTACTTTTTAAAAAAATAATTTAAAAGTTTTTTAATGGCTTAAAGGATACTGTTGAATTCTTTGTGACTTTCATCATGATTGTGCATTGGCACTTTGAGTAGTTGTTTTAGTTAAATTTAAATATCAATTGCTGCAACAAAACATCATACCAATGTAATTTATAAAAGAAGGTGTTCCATTTGAGGCTCAGAGTTCCATAGGGCTAGAACCCATGCCCATTTTGGTGAGAAGGATGGCAGCAGTCAGACAGATATGTCACTGGGACAGTAGCTGGGACCTTACATCTTTATCCTAAACAAACAAACAAACAAACAAATAAGCCTGAGAGATAAATGAAAATTGCATGGGTTATTTAAAATTTGATGTCCACCCCTAGTGAGTCACATCCTTTAAGAAGAGCTTTTCTTCCTGAACATTCAAGTATATGAGCCTATGAGAGCCATTCTTATTTAGACTACTATATCCTACTCCTTAATTCCCATAAATCTGTAGCCATTTCATAATGAAAAATACATTTAGTCAAACTTCAAAAGTCCTCATAGTCTTTTGCAGTCTTAACAAATTTCCCAAGTCTTGTCTCTTCTGACACTCAAGAAAATCTCTTAACTGCAACCTTTGTCAAACAAAAGCAAAAGGCAAATTACATACTTCCAACAAACAATGTTTCAAAATATACATTTTGAAATGGAGGAAAGGGTACACCGTAAGAATATACTGGGCTTTAGCAAGAGTGATTCCCAAGCAGGAAAATTTCTAAATGCTGTAGTTCTATATTCAGTGTCAAAGGGCTAACATGGCTCTTCCCTCTCAGTTTTTCTAACTGCAACACACTTCTCTTTTTTGGGCTGGTTCCACTCTTCCCCATATGCAGTTATCCTTGACAGATATCCCATGACTCTGGCACACCCACCATCTTGGAATAGCCAGCAAAGGCTACACATTATTTTGCCAACTTCATGCAATGCCCTCCTTGGTCCTGTAAGCAGAGTTGGGCATCAGTAGCTTTCCTTAGGCGAAGAGGAACTTTCCATACCCATTTACTCCTGTGTTCTTCCTGACTCAAAAGCCAGAATTATGTGAATGAAGCTGACAAGTGGCCTGTCTGCTTGAGAGAGAGCCTGGCCCCATCCTTGAATTACATTTGCATAAACTGTGCCTTGCTGTAGCATTTTATTACCAGAAAATCTTTCAGGTCTTTTTCATTCACAAGATGCAGGATTATCTGGATGGGGTCTTACTCTGAAGGTACCACTATTCCATTTTGCATCAGTGTTCTTCTTATCATTTTGAATCCTAGCTTTGACTCTGATACAGTAAATATTCTGGTATTCTTTTTTCTCCTCAAACTATAATAATACATACATATAATGCTCTGCTTTCTGGTTTCAACATTCAACCATGTTTACACTCTAAAGTCACAAAGTCTTCTATATTGCTTCAAAAAAGGAGGATAAGGTTTGTCATAACAATAGTCTACTTCCTGATGACAAATTCCACCTTAGTTACTTTTTTATTGCTGTGATAAAATACCACGGTCAAAGGAATTTATAGAAGAGTTTATTGAGGTTTACCGTTTCAGAGAGTGAGTCCATGGCCATCATGTACCCAGCAGGCAGGTAGGTGCTGGAGCAGTATACAACTCTGAGAATTTACAGTTTGATTCCCATGTAGAAACAGAGAAGGGGAGAGATTGGGGCTTGTTTGAGCTTTTGAAATGTCAGATTCTATTCTCAGTGACATATTTCTCCAATAAGGCCATGCCTCCTAGGCCTTCCCAAATAGTTCCATCAATTTGAAATCAAGTATTCAAAAGTATGTGCCTTTGAGAGCCATTCACATTCAAACTACCACAAGTGGGAATACAGGAGCATGTAGGACCCTCAATATAAAACATATTTTTTCTCCTTTTCTGAGGTGAGCTCACAGGACACTCAGAGATTTACTGTGTTAACATTATATATACAGCCTTAGAAAACAGAGAAAGAAGTAATATTAACTAAAGTAGGAGAAATAAGAATAGTTTAAAATCCCTACTGCTTTTTTAAAAATGCTGACTCTGTGATTTTACATAGGAATATCACTCTGTGATTATGGTCTAAGAAAAGAATACTTTAGGATGAGACTTCCACAAATGGAAAGATGGGGTAGATGATTTTCTCTCTATTCTCACCATATACAGCTAAAAATCTAAGCATATATTAAATCCTTGATTAATTTAAACATGGGAAGATATTCAAAAGGAAACACCCATCGGAATTTCATGATGTAAGAGTTAACATGCCAACGGACTCCTTACATCATTCTTTACAACTTATATGTATTATAACAGTATTGGAGAAACCAGAGACCTGGAGATGCAAATATTAGCAAGCTGGAAAAACCTTAAAAAAAATCCCAATACCTCCCCTATCACAATCCATTCCTCCTTTTCCTTCAGAAAAGGGTAGGCCTCCCAGTATATCAACCAAACAGTATATCAAGTTGCGATAAGGCTGGGTACTTCACATCATATGAAAGGTAGATGAGGCAATCTAGTAAGAGGGGAAGCATCCCAAAATCAGTAAAAAAGAGTTAGGGACAGGATTGAGAGGGAAGAGAAATTGGAGTCAGGATGTAAAACATGAAATAATATATGAAAGAATTATAAATTAAAATGAATAAATTAATTAATTAATTTAAAAAGCGGTGATTTTATAGGTTACATGGCAGACTCGAAGCTTCTTTCCTGTGACCTAGTGATAATGCAAGCCAGGATAACAAATAATGGACTCTCTCAAAAAAGAAAGATATTTAGAAATTCAGAGGTATGGGATGTGAAACAGTCAGAGGGTGCACTGGGAGGGGAATAAAATCTGGAGTGTAAAAAAAAAAAAGAAAAATAAATAAATAAATAATAAAAAATAGAACACCTGAAATGTGCAGTATTCCCTCACCCATATTCTTGAATGCAACCCCCAAAAACTCATTTACACACACACACACACACACACACACACATACATACACACACACATTCTACTATATTTATGAATTTATAAGAAATAGTTTGAAAATACTGTTACTTTAAAAAATATTTTTCCAGATAAATGCTACAAAATACTCATGTAAATACTAAAATAAAATCCTCTCTATTAGCAAAAGGTCAAGTGGAGAGTTTCCCACTTCTGCTCCTATGGTGATGAAGTGAGAAATATTGTTTTCAGAATGGTGCCAGAGAAGGAAAAGTGTTAGTCAATGATTTCTTCCTCATGACTGTGTGTAACTGTCTCTGATGCATTGTGATTGGTACACCAAGCATGGAGTATAAACATCTAAACCCATTGAGTAGTAATGAGCAATTTCTTGTTATTCTGCTGGTGTAGTTTCTGGGTAGGTGTAGTGGAGAGCCATGATGTTCACCACCTTTTGTGTGTTGATGTCAATGGTAGCCACATGGAGAAAGACTGTGAGTCCTCCTTTACTCACATGGTCTGTGCATACTACTGGAGCCCCCATGGAAACTATAGAGTTGATCATCAATAATGAGGCTCTCTTTACCTCAAAACAACTATCAACTACAATCAGAATTGCTAGATTCTGGGTTCCACTGACCCCAACAAGCTAGTCTTGACCACCAAATCTCAACAGGCCAATTAAACAGACAAGGTCTTGTTAAACAATGAATATGTATTCAATATGTCCACATTGGGAAGAGGAACGTCTAGAGGTCCTGACATGCATTTTAGGATTAAATAGAAAGCAAAAGATATACATAACTAAGCAGTCCTGATCAAGATGTATTTCTCATCATCATTGACATACCAGCATTATGTCAATTGTTTCTTTTCCAAGGTGCTCTAAAAAGTCAACTTAACTATGGTAAATCTCTTTCCAGGAAACATGTTATTTCACTGAGTAATACCAGAGCTCCAACTTTGCCCTATTTTTATTTGTTTTAGCATGAAAGCATTGGCAAAATATTTTTTTAAGTTCCATTGCTTCAGTATTCTCATAGTTAAAGGGAAAGACATTCATATCTAGAATATTTTTCTTCCTTCAAGAACACTTAGTAAGAGAATCCAAATAGAAAACCTTGTCAGAAACATAACCTGACACCATCCTTCTCTTGGCATGAGGGGTACTGCTACATCACAAAGCTAAGATTCAAAGTCTCACTGTGATTGACTTCATCTTCACTGCTTTTTCCTGGGCACAACTTATATAATGTACCAGTCATATCTCAAATAATTGAGAAAAGAGAATCAACAGATAATAATCTTGAGATAAAACCATTGCGTAAGTGGGTTCAATGCTAAGCATTGTAAATGCTTTGGTTTACATAGTTTACAATCAAGAAATACAATATATAATACATAAAATATCAACAAAATGAAAAGGAGATAGAGGGATTTCATGAAAACTATAACACTGAAAAAATAATAAGTCAAAATTAGAACTTTAAAAGACCTAGGGAATAAGCTTCATAACAGAACTGAAAAAGAAAAAAACATATTCCTGATTAATTGCAGTAGTCCATTGGAAGAAAGGGTCAATGGGTAGCTGCAATTTCCATATCATCAATGAACTTGATGATGAAATAATTAGATTCTACAGCCTAAATGAGATCAGGATTCAGATTAGTTGGGTTCTTGTTTCAATGCCCTGACAAAAGCTAGTTAAACCAGAAAAGATTTTCTATACCTCATAATCCAGGGATGAAGTTAATCATGGCAGGGAATTCGGGTGGCTAAGATTAAGACAGCTGGTCATATGACATCCACAGTTAGAATGCAGGAAATGAAGACTGATGAGGCCCAGTTCCCACAATCCCCTTTATTCAGTTTGGAATTCTAATCTTCAGAATGGTGTTTACTACTATGGAGGTGATGTAGCCTAGAGCATACCTCTCAGAAATGCCAAGAAACTACCTTCTGGGTGATACTAGTTTCTGCTATCTTAACAATCAATATTCAGTATTTCAAGATTACAAATAAAACACAGTGGATTTCCTTTTCATACTGTATTTCTTAATTTACATGTGAAAGGTGAAGAAAAACAATAAGCATATGTGAATAGTCAAAAGGTATGCAAATGAAGCATTTAAAAGCAGAAACAATTCTGCTTTTAACAGAAAAGGGCAAACGCAGGTAAGAGATATTTTATTACATAAGTTAATAAATAACAAGAAAAATAGACTGGTAAGTTTTGTTATATAATGCAATAGCTAAAGCTATTTCTATAAAATGTTATTTCTATAAAAAGTTACTCAGAAAGATATACTAAAATGTCAGTAATTCATAAAAATTATAAAATGCATTCAATAAGGCCACATGAAGGTAAAAACCTAATAGAACAAAGAAATAAAAAAGTGGAAAAAATGAAAAGCAAACACATACCACAAGAGATTTTATTCTGGGTCATAAAACAATATACTACAAATTTACAGGACTTCAATCCTGTGGAAATGTTCTTTTACCACAACAGATTCAAACTATAAATCAATAACTGAGAGCTTACTAGAAATTCTTCAAACAACTGAAAAGACACTTGTAAATAATCTATGAGCAAAGGGGAAGTCTCCATGGAAATAAAGAACACATTGTGTTGAATGAAAATGTAACATATCAAAATTTGCAGGTAGATAAAATAGTACCTTTGTGGAAATGTATAGTGTGAAGTGCATTCTTTAGAGAAGATTTAAAACAATTGTTCAAATTTGTATCTCATGAAAGTAGAGATGGGAAAACCAAAGCAAACCCAAAGCATGCAACTGGAATAACACAGGGAAGCGACGTGCAGCATGCATGAAACTCATAGGTAAAAGCAGGGACCAAGTAGCACATAAAACCCAGAGGTGGTTCATCCTGAAAATGTTCAAGGTGTTTGCAAAATTTTAGGAAAGAAACATATGCAAAGAAATCACTAAGCTCACAAATAACATATAGGCATGGCTAGAGACCTGTAATACAAAAAATGTTAATAAAAGGTCTTTTAAGTATTCATAAATCTTTAATTGTATCAGTGAAATCAAATGGAAAAATTCTCAGAAGTGGAAAAGCACAACTCACCTGATAAGGAAAGGGGAGGTTATTATGGGCAGAAGTCCATCATCACAGGCAGGCCTTCCATTATATTATTTCTGTCAGGTATTTTATTACACAGTACCAAGGGAGCTGAGTGTTCTAGCCTTAGTTGTAGCAAGACAAGGAGAATAATGAGGAGCATTATTATATCCTGCTTTAAGGACATGATAGAGAACATTGTGTCATAATTAATTTTAGAATTATTATTGCAGTGGTAGTCAAATCCACTTCTGTGGTAGATTGACATAAAGCTATATACATGGCTCAGAGAGAGAAAGGGGACTTTCAACCAGTACTCTGGGTTTCTCTTAGTCATCTCAAAAGAGAGCTAAAGACGTCTTCTATGACATTTGATTTCAACAATTAACAATAGTATAAGCTCAAGGTTGCAAAGTTGATCAAGTTCAAATGCTCTTTATACTGTGAAATAGCCATAATATTCTACATACACTAACTTTGAAAGTACTAAAACATAAAAGATCATAAATCATTGATATATTTTATTTTATTGGCATGTATTCATAATCCAGGGAAAACTATCATAGCATCTCCAGTAAAATCAGCAATGAGATGAGAATGTCGACTTTCTTTTATGGTGGAGTTTATAGTCTTAGAGCATTATGACAAGAGAAATTAACAAATGACATATAAATAGGGAATGAAAATGTTGATGTAACCCTATTGAAGATGATATGATTCTACACATAAGAGGTACTGAAGACTCCATCTGAAAACTCTAAAACTGATGAATATTGCCAGTAAAGTTGAAGACTTAATAATGGTTGGTAGGTCTTAATATCTTCCACACAATAAATTAATATAACTCTTGGAAGTCATCATAAGCTGAATTTTGGTATATTTATTCACATATGTTGCTGCACATTTTACAGAAATATGTGATTTCAGATCCAAGAATTTCTAAATTCCCATCTTAAAATATATTTAAAATATATAATAAGTGAATGTTCTTAGCACAGAGTTTTAAAAGTTGTACTTAAGTTTACGTGTAGACTTGCTACAAAAGAAAATTTAAGAAATTTGGGATTTGAACTAATGGATTATTCACATGTACATGGAAATATATGCATACACGTATTTTATCTATTTTTATGTGCTCACATGTTTATATATTTTTTATTAATTTAATAATTTACCAGTACCTTGAGTAATAAATATGGGTCAACAGATTTCCTTTTAAATGGTTTATAATTTTCCAATACTTGGTTATATTAAACTTAATTTAAGCATTCCACAGTTGGAAAATGTTGTTCTTGGTTTTTGTTTTTGCTTTTGTTTTTGTTTTTTGCAATTTATGTAACAGAGTGTGGTGGTTACTGGACCTAAAACCAACAAAGACATGCTTCCAGGCGGGTCTATAGGAGCTTTTCCTGGAAGGGTTAACTGAAGAAGGATGGCCTTCCCCCAGAATGACACCTTCCTGTTACAACCTAGTAGGAAGGTGGTCTGAGGGAAAAGTTATTGCTTTTTGGATACTTAATGGTACTTCTTGCTCCTGTGTCTACTCTGTTGCATGCTCTATAAGTACTTCTGGTACAGGTGGTTTGTCCCTTTAGTTATATATAAATTTCTTTCTCAGTCTCACAGCATGGACTGAGAGCAAATGAGTCTCCATGAATCTTCTTAAGCCTTCATCACTATACTGGAACTTCAGAGGCATCTGATCTTAATCACTTAGTAGGTTCTTATTCTCTTTGATGTGAAAAGGGCCATTATTAGACTACCAAGATTATATTTACTTAAGTCTATTACATTTCCTTTTAACATATATTCATTCTATTTGAAGGGACTCTGGCCAGCTAGAACAAAGCAAACATGGCTGTAGAAGGCCTTTCTCTTCTCCCGCTCTCTCCCATACTCTCTGCTTTTCTCAAAAAACAACATCAACAACAACAGCGGTGCACGCCTTTAATCCCAGCACTTGGGAGGCAGAGGCAGGTGGATTTCTGAGTTTGAGGCCAGCCTGGCCAGTGATTTCCAGGACAGCCAGGGCTATACAGAGAAACCCTGTCTTGAAAAACAAACAAACAAACAAACAAAAATAATAGTAATGATAAAAGCGGGGCAGTGGTGGAGCATGCCTTTAATCCCAGCACTTAGGAGGCAGAGACAGGTGGATTTCTGAGTTCAAGGCCAGCCTGGTCTACAGAGTGAGTTCCAGGACAGCCAGGACTACACAGAGAAACCCTGTCTCGAAAAAACAAAAAACAAAAAAACAAAACAAAACAAAGCAAAAACCAAAAACCCAAAAAACAAAAAACAAAAAAACTCCAAAGAAACCAAACAACAACAGCAAACCCAATCAATTACATTACATTTCTGAAGCTATTGCCCAAGGTCTATTCCCTTATTTGGTCACTTTTTCCACCTGAAGTCAAGTATCATGGTTCAGCTATCTAAGTATTGAAGTCCAGCAATCAAAAGCCCCATTTGGCTTACCAAATTAACATGCCCAACTAAAATGAAACACATCGTTATAACAGTATTTCCTCTTGTCCAGTTATAAACTACCATTTTCCTATATGCCATGTCTGTCTTCTCTATATCCAGAGGTAGTTCTTTGTTCATTGGGGACAAATACCCTTACCCCTTCCCTTTTCCCTTCTTCTTCTCCCTTGAGTCCTATCTCCTGCCTTTGTCTTTTATTCCCTGTTCTCTGGGACTCTAGAGCAAAAAAAAAAAAATTCAATTTTGTGTTGGGAACTTGGTTTTCAGGTGCTGAGCCAATATATTTTTTTCATTATTGCTATAGAACCTTGACAAACACACTACATGCTAATACATATCATAGTATATTACCACTATTAATGTACTATGGTGGAATCCTCAAAAGAGATCTTGAATTTTGTATCAACTAAAACAGATTTTCATGTAAGAAAACCATACCTTCACACTTGTTAATTTCAGAAAGTATGGGAGCTAACTAACATTTTAAAAACAATTTTGGAACATTTAAATTAAGAGAAAAACGGTATCTTGGGCTTGAGAACAGCACAAGAAGACCTACAGAGTCAACTAACTTGGTCTCATGGGGCTCACAGGGACTGAACCACAAGCCAAAGAGCATGCAGGGGTGGATTTAGGCCCTATTACACATTTGTGGCAGAGGTACAGCTTGGTCTTCTTGTGAATCCTCTAACATTTGGAGCAGAGGTTGCTTCTGATTCTGTTGGCTGCAACTGGATCCCCTTCCCCTAGCTGGACTGTCTGGTCAGACCTCATTTGGAGAGGGAATGCATATTCCTGCTACAAATTGATGTCCTGGTACCCAATGGGGGGGATTGTCCCTTCTATGAGTAGAAGGGATTTGTAAGGCTGGGGCTGGGAGGAAAGGAGGAGGGCGACTGTGAGTGAGATGTAAAGAGAATCAATCAAGGCTCTAACAATTACTTTAGAGGAATTATTTTGTCTCATTATGAATTAACATCAATATAAAAACAAAATATTTAGCTGAAAGGAGAATGCCAAGTATAATATTCATATTTACCAAAATTGTCTTGTATCAAAAAAGTCTGTACTATACTTATAAAATCATTGTTAAGTTATTTTCTTTGATTTTTCAACATTATATTCCCTATAGTGAAAATAGAGTTCCCTAAGACTTAGGAAGTAAACAAAACATACAAGACTGGGAAGTTTAAGGTTACAGGATTCACAAGGCTTTTCCCAAAGGGTAATATAAGCAGTAGGAATTGCTAGAAGGAGGAGAGTCATTGGGATCTGCTGAGATGTCAGCACATTGCTCAGGATGCTGCACGGGTACACATTACACTTCATCTTTTTATGCTTTTTGAATCACTGATGCTTCCTTAAGAAAGTCCTCATCATGTAGCATAAATGGTCTAAGTTCACTTCCAGGTTTGAAAAGCAAGGAAAAATCTACCAATCCCTGATCTTGAAATCTCACCTATTCCTAGGCTATCCAGGACTGGAAATCCCACCAATCCCCATTCTGGGAATCTCCATCTTGGAAAACAGTTCCCAAAAGAAACCCTTCTTAAGTGTCCTGCTCAGTTCTCTGTTGTTTCTTGTCTGCAGAAAGGCAAGCACCCTCTCCTGTCTTTACCAATAAATCTTTTGTGTGAGATTTGTGTTACAGTGTGACATCGCAGTAATTCTGGGCACCCAACAGCCAGGACACCTTTCTCTTCAGAGCATTGAAACACTTCTACTGGGGGAAATCTTTCCACTCACAGCTGCAATATTTCCATTGGAGAAACCTTTTCCCCAAGAGCTGAAACACTTACACACCCATACAACAGTAAATAACCCCAAAGAACTCACTGGCTCACAAAGCAAGACTTGGTTGAAATCTTTTCTTTAGTCTATCATAATAACTCTATTTGGGGTACATAGATCTTTGTTAGCATCTCTGCATGAAAAGTTATAAAGCAATCAGTTCAATAATAAGATTCTACTTTTAGTCACTAGAAAATTATGCAAATGTGATGAGGTAGGAGTTGGTATATAGAATTCCCAATTTCAGATATTATTTTCACATGTAAACTGGTAATCACATCAGCCGTTTGGTTATTGGGTGACAGCTTAATAGTTTATATTGTAATTGTAATAACAACTTGAAAGATGGGGATAATAACTCCTCACAGTAATTATTGAGTTTAAGTTAACCTAGATATAGAATCATGTTTTGCTCTACCTGAACTTCTTAGAAAATATAAAGCACAATGCTAACTACAGAACATAACACCATGTTCACCTCCAACAGGCTGATATGAAATGAAATGAATAATCTGTAGAAATGTGACTTTCTTCACACTAAGCCTAAGCATTAAATTAAGACTTGATAGCATTGGTTGTCTGTGAATCACCCAGTGTGACAGCTTGCTCCTGTATGATTCACTGTGTAGAGGGCTATAGCAGGATTTATTCTTTGATGGCTGACATTATGCTGATGGCTAACTTTATGTAAAAAATGTTTAAGTACCTGTGCTTAAGAACTATAAAGCAAAATTAGACCTCTAAATGCTAATGGCTTTCAAAGCTTAATTTTTACTGCTTTCTCTGCTTCTGCAAACAAGCTTGTCTTGCACAAGAAGACCTTCTGTTTGCACGAGAACATATTGTAACTTTGTATTCTTTGCCTTTATAAACCCCTGGCTGAGACTGATGGACATGCATTTGGGAATCTCAGCTATAGACCTGAAAGACAAGTATCTGAATAGAGGCCTCTTTTTCATTTGTGTTGTTTTACTGAAAATAGATTCTTCTTTAACACATACATCTGACCATAGATTTTTCTCCCTCCACTGTTGCCTGCAGAGCCAACTCAACCCTTCCCACCCTCAGATACACTCCCCCTGATTTCCCTTTAGAAAAGAACAGCCCTTCAAAATACAACAAGCAAACATAACAAACAAGACAAGGTAAGGCAAGAACCAGAGGCCGGATAACCCAGAGACCAAGTATAGAACAAAGCCAACTGGATAAAAAGGGGAGTCCAATGAAATGATTACTAGTAATATTGTGGTATACTCAAAGATCAGTGCCTTACCCACTCATCGCAGAGAGGCTTCTTCCTGAAGTATATGGAGGGCAAGTTCAGAGACCCATATCCAATCATTTTGTTTGAGAGAACATCTAAATTGGTATCCACTGGTTCCCTTCCCTCAGAGATGGGGGAATGTTTCAGAAGAGGTGGTGGAAAGATTACAGGAGTCAGAGAGGAAGGAGGGCACCAGGAGAACATGAACCACCAGAACAAATAGCAGGTCTCACAGGGCCTACAAGAGACTGAAGCTGTGAGCATGGGATCTGCAGGGATCTGCACCAGGTCCTCTGTTTATGTTATGGCTGTTAACCTGGTGCTTTTGTGAGACTGCTAACTCTGGGAACAGGTGTATCTCTTATACCTTTGACTACTCTTGGGACTTTTCCCCTCCTATTGGGTTGCCTTGACCAACTGTTGATAAAAATTGATTAAGGGTCAGACTGCTGAATCTTTGAATGACAGTAGATCCGTAATTGTTCATTCTAAGAAGAAACTGAAGATGTGATAATTAAACTGTGTTCCTGATAGACAAATCGTAATTCTCATTAAAATACTTTTTCATAAGTTAGGTGAAGGGATAGAAAATGGAAGAAATTTCAGTTTAGTGCAGGTCCTCCACAAGGACAGAAACAGGGAGAGAGAAGAACCTAAGTGGCAAAGAAAAAAGCTACACAAATATCTGTCTAAGATAGATGTGATAATATCAATGAAAGAGGAAAATGGTAAAAATCATGTTAAAATGTTGATAATTTACCTGATGTTTCTCTAATGCAACAGGATACTTCATTGGTTACCTCAGAATCATGTGCACTGCAGAATTTTACTAGCTAGCATCAATAATTGACATTTCTATGATTTAACATTTATCAGTGACAGAGGAATTCAAGTATTGCTCTGGATTAGCACTAAAACTATAAAATAAAAACCATGAGACATTTTTGTAAGCTCTCATTTTGAATAATTTCACCCTTCATTATTCCTGTGCACATGGAAGTATATATTTTAGATATATCATTTTAAAATGGATTCATTTACATTTATTTTTATCTATTTCATGAAAGTACAATGTTAAATAATAGAGAACAAATAGGGTTATATTAGTAAAGTGAAACATCACCATGAAACTATAATTCTCTGTGTATCAGTTTCTACCTCTTTCTATCTGTCTGTCTGTCTCTGTCTCTGTCTGTCTGTCTCTGTCTGTCTCTGTCTCTCTCTCTGTCTCTCTGTCTTTCTGTCTCTGTCTCTGTCTCTATCTTTGTCTCTCTCTCTCTCTCTCTCTCTCTCTGTGTGTGTGTGTGTGTGTGTGTGTGTGTGTGTGTGTGTGTGTGTGTGCTTCTGTATAGTTGTAGAGGCAAGAAGAGGGTATAGGATCTACTGGAGCTGGAATTATAGGCTGTTATGAGTCACTGTACTTGGATTCTGTGAAATAAATTCATGTTCTCTGAAAGAATGGCAAGTGAACTTAACTCTTGTGTCATCTCACCAGACCAGAAAATTATAACTCTTGATGGAAAGCTTGATTCAGCTTACTGGAAGACTTAACAATATTGAGGAAAAAATGGATGAAACTGAACTGGAGATAGGTCTCATTGATTAGTTGTTGAACAAAAAACAACATTAAGATCTTTCCAGCCATTTTGAATATTGAGTATTCTGTGTTTTATTCTGGAAACATATCTCATTAGCAGAAGTTATTTTTTTATATCAGCCTTATTTTATATTTATTTATTTATTCATTCACTCATTTTTTTACACGCCAGATTTTATTCCTCTATAGGTCCAACCTCCTACTGTTCCACATCCCCTCCCCACCTCCCTGTCTCCACGACGATGTCCCCTTCATCCCCTATCCCACAATACCTCTAAACTCCTTGGAGCCTCCAGTCTCTGGAGGGTTAGATGTATCTTCTCTGACTGAGCCCAGACCCAGCAGTCCTCTGCTGTAAATGTGTTGAGACCTCATATCAGCTGGTGCATGCTGCCTAGTTGGTGGTCCAGTGTCTGAGAGATCTCGTGGGTCCAAGTTAATTGAGACTGCTGGTCCTCCTACAGGTTCACCTTCCTCCTCAGTTTCTTCTAGCTTTTCCCTAATTAAACCACAGGGGTCAGCAGCTTCTGTTCATTGGTTGGGTACAAATATCTGCATCTGCCTCTTTCAGACACTTGTTGGGTCTTTCAGAGAGGAATCATGATAGGTCACTGTTTGTGAGCACTCCATAGCCTCAGTAAGAGTGTCAGGTTTTGCTAGGCAGTGGTGGCATGTGCATTTAATCCAAGCACCTGGGTGAGTTCTAGGCCAGCCCGGTCTACAGAGTGAGTTCCAGGATAGCCAGGGCTATACAGAGAAACCTTGTCTCAAACAAACAAACAAACAAACAAACAAACAAACAAAAAACAAAATAAAAGAAATAGTGTCAGGTTTTAGGGTCTCTCTTTGAGCTAGATCTCACTTGCGCCTGTCGCTGGAATTTCTTTTTCTCAGGCTCCTCTCCACTTCCATCCCTGTAGTTATTTCAGACAGGAGCAATTATGTGTCAGAGTTTTGACTGTGGAATGGTAACCCCATCCCTCACTTGAAGTCCTATCTTTCTGCTGGAGGTTGACTCTACAAGTTCCTTCTTCCCAATGTAGGGCATTTCATCTAAGGTCCCTCTCTTTGAGTCCTGAGAGTCTCTCTCACCTCCCAGGTCTCTGTTACATTCTGGAGGGTCTCCCCAACTTCCTACCTCCCGAGGTTGCCTGTTTCCATTCTTTCTGCTGGTCCTCAGGTCTCCAGTCCTTTTCTCTCACCCAATACCAGATCAGGTTCCCCTCTTTCCCTCAGCCCCTTTTTCCCCTTTTCCTTTTTTCCCTCCCTTCCCCTTGTGATTGATTTCTACTCCTTCCCAAGTGAGACTGAGGCATCCTCACTTGGGTCCTTCATCTTGTTGACCTTGGGTTTTGTGGACTTTATCTTAGGTATTCTGTATTTTTTTTTTTTTTGGCTAATATCCACTTATTAATGAGTACATACTTTTGAGTCTGAGTTACCACTCTCAGAATGATATTTTCTAGTTCCATCCATTTGCCTGAAAAACTCAGGGTGTCCTCTTTCTTAATAGCTGAGTAATTTACACATTTCCATTGTGTAAATGAACCACATTTATCCATTCTTCTGTCATGGGATATTTGGGTTGTTTCCAGATTAATCAGCAGAAGTTTGTCTTGAGAAAATAGTAGAGAATTCTAGGGTCTGGGTTACTGCTGATGGTCTGCCAACAGGACCATACTGCTATTCAATATTGATAATTAATAAAAGTTTCATGAAAAACACATTGGTTACACCCCCCCAATAAAATCCATTTAGAAAAATGTTTCTCTTTTTAAGTACTTTTTGTGTTCTATACTGTAAATATAAGTTTCCAAATATTCTCTTTCATAGCAACAGTACAAAATTTTCATTTTAATTTATAGCAGATGGCAGCAGTCTTTTGCAGCCAACTTGAAAATGAATGATCACCCTGTAAATTATTGTTCATTTTTACTCAAAAAATTAAAAAGACAATCATATATACTGGTTTTTATATCAAGAGGAAAGATTATTAGTTTTAATAACAGTATGATGGATACTCTTGGTTGTCACCTTGACTGCATCTTGAATCAACTAAAACTCAATCAGATGGGCACACCTCAGAGGGATTTGCAAGATTGGATTGAGGTAGGAAATGAGGTGGGAAGATCCACCATTACTCTGGGCCACACCTGGTGATATCCCACACAGAAAAAGAAGGAAGAAGGAAGCTTTTTCATTTGATTTGCTTATCCTCACTCTCAGTGGCTCCTTTATTGCTGTTGCTGAGGCAGTCAGTTCGTTATTGATATTAGATCCCATTTAGTCAGAATTACAAACTAGGCTCATGACCTTTGGAACTCCAACACCAGATTGGGACTACTGAGACATTCAGTCTTATGGATTGAACAACTACTGTGATCTTGGCTTTTACATTAATGAACTAGCAGACCATACTCTATAAGGTAAGAATTCCATATATCTATTATGGTTCTGATTTTTTAGAGAAGCAGTTCTCAACCTGTGGGTTATGAATCCTTTTTTGGGGAGATTTGTTCAAAGAACCCTTTCACAGGGGTCATATATCAGATATCCTGAATATGAGATATTCAGAACTTCCACCTCCAGCAGGAAGAGAGGACATCAAGTGAGGGATGGGGTTGCCATTCCACAGTCACAACTCTGACACATAATTATTTTTGTCTGAAAGAATTACAAGGATGGAAATGGAGAGGAGCCTGAGAAAAAGAAGGTCCAGTAACAGGCCCAAAGTGGGGTCCAGCTCAAGGGGAGGTCCCAAAGCCTGACACTATTCCTATAGAGCACTCACAAAAAGGGACCTATTATGACTGCCCTCTGAAAGACCCAACAAGCAGCTGAGTCAGATACAGATATTTGAACCCAACAAATGAAAAGAAGCAGCTGACCCCTATTGTTGAATTAGGGAAAAGCTGAAAGAAGCTGAGGAGAAAGGCAATCCTGTTGGAAGACCAGCAGTCTCAATTAATCTGGACCCCCGAGATCTCTCAAACAATGGACCACCAAACAGACAGGATACACCAGCTGATATGAGGCCTGCAACACACATACAGTAGAGGACTTCTGGTCTGTGTTCAGACAGACATGATGCACCTAACTCTCAAGAGACTGGAGGCCCTTTCTCTAGTTAGAGAAAGGACCAAAGGAGATGAAGGGTTTGCAGCCCTTTAGAACGAACAACAATATGAACTAACTAGTACCCTCAGAGTTCCCAGGGACTAAACCACCAACCAAGGACTATACATGGCGGGATTGATTGTTCTGGCAGCACGTGTATAGTAGAAGATTACAAAGTCAATCATCATTGGGAGGAGAGGCCCTTGGCCCTGTGAAGGTTCTGTGCCCTAGTGTAGGGGAATGCCAGTGCCAATAAGTGGGAGAGGGTGGGATGGCAAGCATGGGGAAGGGGGAGGCAACAGGGATTTGTTCTTGTCATTTTTGTTTGTTTTTTGGAGGGGAAACTGGGAAAGGAAAAATCATATGACATGTAAATAAAGAAAATATCTAATAAAAAGAAAAAAAAAGAAAGTAAAAAAGGGACTGGAGGTCCCAGGGAGTTTAGAGGTCAGGTGGGCTGGGTGATTGGAACATCCTTGTGGAGACACAAGGTGAAGTGGTATGGGATGTGGAACAATTGGTGTGGACTGGGGGGGGGGTGGGAATAAAATATGGAGGGTAAAATATAAGTTAATTTAAATTAAAAATAAAGAAAGAAAGAAAAGAAGGCAATGTATTTAGACTACTTTCCTGAAGACTAGATTAGAAGGAATAGGAATGCCAATCAGAAGCAAGGAGTACCAAGGCATGTAAATCAGTAGTAATTGTTTAATAAGTAGATTACGATAAAGTATTTGTTCTTCTTTTAACCTATAAATTATTACTATATAAAGCACATCCTATTTTTTTTCTTTAAAGCAATAGTGTTTACCTTCCCAATTGCTGCAGCCCTTTGTCATGTTCTGGTGACCTACTTCCACAAAATTATTTTGGTTGCTACTTCATAACTCTAATTTTGCTACTGTGATGAGTTGTAACGTATAGGTTTATTTGAGTTAATTTTATATCCGGCCACATTGCTGAAGTTGTTTATCAGCTGGAGAAGTTCTTTGGTAGAATTTTTGGGGTTGCTTATGTATACTCTCATATCATCTACTAATAGTGATATCTTTATTTCTTCTTTGCCAGTTTGTGCCTCCTTGATTTCTTTTTGTTGTCTTATTGTTCTAGCTAGCACTTCAGGTACTATATTGGATAGATATGGCTAGAGTGGGCATCCTTGTCTTGTCCCTGATTTCAGTAGGATTGTTTCAAATATACCTCCATTTAATTTGATATTGGTTCTTGGTTTGCAGTAAAATGCTTTCATTATATTTACATATGGGCCTTGAATTTCTGGTCTCTCCAATACCTTTAACATGAAGGGGTGTTGTATTTTGTCAAATGCTTTTTCTGTATCTAAGGAGATGATCATGTGATTTTTTTCTTTGAGATTGTTTATATAGTGGATTATGATAGTGAATTTTCTTATATTGAACCAAGCTTGCATCCCTGGGATAAAGCCTACTCGATTGTGGTGAATGGTGGTTTTGATGTGTTCTTGGATTCAGTTTGCATGAATTTTATTGAGACTTTTTGCATCAATATCATAAGCGAGATTGGTCTGAAGTTCTCTTTTTTGGTTGGGTCTTTATGTTTTTAGGTATCAGAGTAATTGTGGCTTCAATGAATGTGGTAGGTAGTGTTCCTTCTGTTTCAGTTTTATGGAATAGTTTGAGGACTATTGGTATCAGATCTTCTTTGAAGTTCTGGTAGAATTCTGCATTAAAGCCATCTGGCCCAGGGCTTCTTTTGGTTGGGAGGTTTTTAATGACATCTTCTATTTCCTTATGGGATATGGGATTGTTTAGATAGTTTGCCTGCTCTGAATTTAACTTTGGTATGTGGTATCTGTCTAGAAAACCATCCATTTAATCTAGATTTTTCAGTTTTGTTGAGTATAGACTTTTATAGTGGGACCTGATGATGTTTTTGAATTTCCTGTTTCTATGTTTCCCTTTTCATTTCTGATTTTATTAATTTGGATACTACCTCTAGGCCGTTTAGCTAGTTTGGCTAGGGGTTTATCTATCTTGTTAGTTCTCTCAAAGAACTAGCCTTTTGTTTTGCTAATTCTTTGTATTGATTCCTTTGTTTCTATTTGGTCAATTTTGGCCCTGAGTTTGACTACTACTCCTTCTACTCCTCTTTTGTGAGTTTGCTTCTTTTTGTTCTATAGCTCTCAGTTGTGATGCTAAGTTGCTAGTGTAACTTCAGTTTCTTTACCAGTGCACTTAGTTCTATGAACTTTCCTCTTAGCACTGCTTTCATTACGTCCCATAAGTTTGGGCATAATGTGTCAACATTTTCATTAAATTCCAAGAAGTCTTTAATTTTTTTTTTTATTTCTTCCCTGACCAAGTTATCATTGAGTTGTTCAGTTTCCACATGTATAGGTGTGCTTTCTGTAATTTCTGCTTTTATTGAAGACCAACTTTAGGCTATGATGATCTAGTAGGATGCATAGTATTATTTCAGTCTTCTTGTATCTGCTGAGGGTTGTTTTGCGACCAATTATATATGGTCAATTTCAGAGAAGGTACCATGGGGTGCTGAGAAAAAGGTGCACTCTTTTGTTTTGGGGTGAAATATTCTGTAGATATCTGTTAAATCCATTTGGTCCATAACCTTTCTTAGTTTCACTGTGTCTCTATTTAGTTTCTGTTTCAATGACCTGACCATTGGTGAGAGTGGGGTCTTGAAATTTCCCACTATTATTGTGTGGGGTTCAATGTGTGTTTTGAGCTTTAGTAAAGTTTGTTTATGAATGTGGGTGCTCTTGCATTTGGGGTATAGATGTTCAAAATTGAGAGTTTCTTTTGTTGGATTTTCCCCTTAATGAATATGAAGTGCCCTTCCTCATCACGCTTGATAACTTTTGGTTGAAAATCTATTTTATTGGATATTAGGATGGCAATTCCAGCTTGTTTCCTGGGAACATTTGCTTGGAAGACTTTTTTCCTATCCTTTTACTCTGAAATAATGTCTGTTTTTGTTATTGAGGTATGTTTCTTACATGCAGCAAAATGCTGGATCTTGTTTGTGTATCCAGTTTCTTAGCTAATGTCTTTTTTATAGGTGAATTGAGTCTATTAATATTGAGAGTTATTAAAGACTGTTGGTTCCTGATATGTTTATTTTTGCTGTGGCTCTCTGCTTTTGACTTTGTTGTGAGATGCTTAATATCTTGTCCTGTCTTTGATGCAGGTAACTTTTCTGTATTGGAGTTTTCCTTCCAAGATCCTCTGTAGGGCTGAGTTGGTAGATAGATATTGTTTGAATTTGGTTTTGTCATGGAATATTTTCATTTCTCCATCTATGTTGATTGTGAGTTTTGCTGGGAATAGGTATAATATACTGGGCTGGCATTTGTGTTCTCTTAGAGTCTGCATGACCTCTGACCAGGCTCTTCTGGCTTTCATAGTCTCTGTTGAGAAGTATGGTGTACTTCTGATAGGTCAACCTGTGTATATTATTTGACCTTCTTTTCCCTTACAGCTTTTAATATTCTTTCTTTGCTCTGTGCATCTAGTGTTTTGATAATTATGTGATGAGAAGATTTTCTTTTCTGGTTCCATTTATTTGGTGTTCTATAGGCTTCTTGTACCTTTATGGCCATCTCTTTGTTTAGGTTGGGGAAGTTTTCTTCTATGATTTTGTTGAAGACATTTTCAGGTCCTTTGAGCTGGGAATCTTCATCCTCCTCTATTCTGATTATTCTTAGATTTGGTCTTTTCATTGTGCTCTGAATTTTCTGGATGCTTTGGGTTAGGAGGATTTTATGTTTTGCATTTTCTTTGACATTTGTGTGAATCTCTTCTACTGTATCTTCTACACCTGAGATTCTCTCTTGTCTTTTGTATTCTATTGATAATACTTATGTCTGTAATTCCTGACCTCTTTCCTAGGTTTTCCATTTCTGGATTTGAGTCCATTTTGTTTTCTTTGTTGTTTCTACTTCCACTTTTAGGTCTTGGATCACTTTATCCAATTCCTTCAACTCTTTACCTGTGTTTTCCTGTATTTCTTTCAGTGAGTTATTGATTGCCTCCTTAAAGGACTCTATTATCTTTATGAGATTTTAGGACAGGTTCCTGTTTTTCAGGTGTGTTGGTGTATTCAGGGCTTGCTGTGGTGGGAGAACTATGTTCTAATGATGCCCACTTATTTTGACTTCTGTTGCTTATGGTCTTGGACTTGCCTTTTGCCATCTGAATATTCCTGGTGATTGTTGGTCTGGGTGACTGTATGGAGTCTGCCTATTTTGTCTTCGGGTTCCTTCAGATCTCCAGGTAGGCCTGGAGCCTGGCTGTATCAGACTACCTGTGGGCCCTTTCAACTGGGGACTCTTCACATGGGCAGAGAAGTTGTTGATAATTGTCTCCTTGAACTATCAGTCTCTAAAATATGTGTTGAATTATCAACTATGCCTGTCTTGATCTACTTACTCTTTAATTAGTTTTTACCTTAAACAATGTGATGATCTCTTGTTAGGTACATACACTTCTGTTATATTATATTCTTTTAGAAAATTATCCTCTCTTTCATTATGTTATTCTTGATAATTTTGTGTGAAATGTCTATATATGCTTTTTATATGTATAGTTTTAGCTTTGTTCTGCCAGTCTTTCCCCACTGGTAGCCTATGAAATAATACAAGAAAGCTGATACTGGCTAAAGTGAGCTCTTTTCAGAAGAAAGACTGGTCACACCTTGATCTTGGATTACAGTTTGCCATCTTAGTGTGACAATGAGTTTTTATTTTTTTAAGGCTCTTGGTGTTGGATATTCATTAAATAAATTATAAGAAAAATATATATTATAGTGGTTTAAAACACTATAGCCTTAAAGATGTGTGCTAATATTGTTCAACAAAATTATAAATGATACTCATTTAACATTTTACCATTATTCCTACTCATAAATTGATTTAGTATTGTTTTTCTAGCTTTTAAACTTCAAAAGGTTGTATTTCAAATTTATCATGACAATTGATACAGCTTAAGTAAAAATTTAACACAAAACATGGTATCTAGGTTTTCTATATTAGTTTTCAAATGAGTTCCTTCTCTTAACTTTTAAAATTTGTTAAATTTTCTATATTTTGTGATTGTTTTGCATATCAATCCTGATTAATAATATTATTTTCTATTTAATCTACTTTCATTGAGGAATGATCCATATGTAAATACTTCCAATTTAAAAATATTTTATTATGTAACTATTTGTTTATAGGTTACATGTTCTAATTTTATTCTTTTTTTTTCTAATTTTATTCTTTTATTATGATCCATTTTTAATCCATGTGGGTTTTTGTCATTTTCAATATTTTTTATTAATTGAACTGAAATTCTTTAGTGGATTCTTCTGGTACGTGATATTTTAAGTCAAAGACTTAAATACAAATCAAGGAAGATGGGCAACCCAGAGTGTACCATAGATAAAGTCAAAACATCTTTATCTAATTACAATTTTTAGGCCAAATGAGGAGTTGGAAATTTGAGAAATTTTAGCTCTACAGATTAATGCTGAATGAATGGTGTGGTTGTCTAAATACTGGTGTATCTATAATCATAAAAATTAAATACTTTTCTCTGGATGTAGAGAAATAAAAAATCATTTCAATGGATCCCATGCATATACCTTTAATATCCTAGGGATTTTTCCCACAACAACATCCAAGATTCTCAAATAATCTCATTGCCAAAAGGATTTTTTAAATACATTCCTAATTTTGGTAGATATTTGACTGGATGACTTTCCTTGGTAAAAGATTACACATAAAATGGAAAGGGAAATAGCAAGATGATATTGTAATTTATATGAGGTTCTCATTTAAAGAAAGTGGCTTTTTAATTTTAAAAACAATTTATTTCATTAAAAAACTGTATTTGCAAAATGTTGGAGTTTGATCCTAATGATACAGTTGATGAATGCAAATTGGATTCTGAAGTAATTATACTTTCCAGTCCAATAATCATAAACAGCTTTAACAACTTTTCCCTTGCTCTGGATCAAAGTAAGCTATATTTAAGTCAGTTATTTAGGAAAAGTATGCATAAAAAATACATGTAAAGGAAACAGTAGAAATTTTAATTATGAGACCAAGACAGCTCTTTTCACATGGGTAAAATGTCCAGCTGTCAGGACATTTGTGAAGATATTCCTGCCCTTTTCCTTGGTTTTCAATCATCATGCCCTAGAAAATGATTTTAAAGTTGCTACATAAGTTTCAGGCCAAACACCACATGCTGTCAACATCATGAAATTATACTACTGTGGGCAATTTCCCACAGTGAGCACTCCAGTAATTATTTCAATAACTGCTTTAAGGTAAATAAAATGGAACGTGTTCACAAATCACAAGCAGAATCCATTTAAATTCTTTATTGTGGTTCTTTCCAATTTAGAAAATAGTTGACCCTGTGCCTCATTGACTGTTAACCTGAGAGACTTTGATAGATTCAGATTGATGGTCCTGTCAAGTCAGTATCATAAGAGACCTTCTAGCTATTCTAATGATAAAACATTTTCCTCCTTGCTCTAATTTGTGTGTATATATATATTTTCAAAAATGACTTAGTCATTACCTTAACCATACCCACTTGTAATGAAAGCTGCCCACATAGTTTTCCACTCGCAAACTTTAATTAGATTGAATTAGAATCTACATCATTTACTTTGTAGGCAATTATGGATGCATTTCAACATATGTATGATGCTTTTGCTTAGCTTTAAACATATGCATATTTGTGTTTATTTTAACTTTTTGAATTCCTTAAAGAATATATTAAATTTACAGTGACAGAACCCATGCAAATACAAAATGCTGTTCAATTAGATTGGATGTAATTTCATGCATTTTGAAGTGAAACTGCTATATGTGTTTCACTAGTTGTTAATGTTATTTTGACATAAAACATACAGATGGAGGCTAATTTAGATTTTCTTTTATATTTATCTCAGGGCTACTTATTCATAAATCTTTGTGCTCTTTCAGAGGAAATACTGGCATCTGGAGCATAGGAGACCATTTTTTCCCTCTAGTGAAAGGCACTGAATGCAGGACTTCCTGCACAGCAGTTGTTGGCATGCTCTGATTCACTGAGCAGCCTCACTAGTGTGCTTAACAAATGTATTTCCAAAAGCATAAAGACAAAGAAGATAAATTCTTTCAATTGTAAAATAAGTGCTACAAATTATGTATACTGATAATTGCCTTTTTAAAAAGAATACTCTAAGTATTCAATCATAGCTTACATAGTTAGGAAAGTCAACTTAGAAAACTTATATATCAAAGAATATAAGGCTAAGGCACTTTTGAGTTGTATAAATTACAACTCATTTGATGAAAAGCTAAGAGGAACTTCCCATTATCCAAACACACAACAAAACCCTGAACCCTGAGAAGTAAAACTGGTGAAAGACTCCAGGATTCATTGGGAGAAAGATGTCTGATATAGAGAGCTACACATTTGTTGAGTTTATTGCATCAACACAAGTTCTTTAATTTACCAAACAATTTACATCATTTTTCAACACACTATGTTTTTGAATATATTAATACATCCAACATGTCAAAAAACCCTCTAAATTCTGCAAATTTGCATACATGTATGTGTTGTTATACATATAATTTATATTTTAATACATATGTATTAAATACAAGTGTATGTTTATAAATATAAATATATAAGTATGTATTTTAATACATATATATTAAATATAAGTATATATATTTTAGGAAAAATAAAATAGCGTATATATGTGTATGTATATGTCTGCAATGTTATTTATTTCTCTCCATATAATATATTTGAGTCGTAAAATTCATTCAGGTATCAATTTTGAAGCCTTATCCCTACTCAGTTGCTTTCTCAGTGCTAGATGTCTCAGTGCAGACTACCAGAAGAAACTATTAATCATCGACCCTACCCAGCTATGAATCCTGAAAAGTAATAATTAGAGTAATAATAAAAGTAATAATAAGAGCCAGTGTGTAAGACAGGCCCACTGGTATAATAGTGGCACAAATTCTTGGTAGCTGCCAAAAACTTTATGATTGAATTTAAGGCCTGCATCCAAGTTGAAATCCATACCTGATACTGTTATCCAGACCACGAACCTCTTGGAAGAGCATTGTAATACTACTATATTGTTTAATACATAAGATAGTAAACTAATCCCCAGTAATATTGTTATACTTATATGCTAGTGCATCTCTTGACATCATAGAAGGCCCTTTTTTTGTAGTAGATGCAAAATCAACTAGACGCCAACAATTGGTAAACGTGTAGAAAAATAATATGTTGTGAAATATTCAACCCTAAATGGTACAATTATATCACAATATCTCCTCCCAAGGATCAGGAATCATTTTGAAAAAAGAGTACAGGAGTATTATAGGAGCCAGAAGTGTAGGTGATAACAGGTAAATGTGATTTTTGACACAGCAGGGCAATTAGACATGTGAACTCAAAACTGTTGTGACAACATGCCCAGTACCTGCTCAATCTCAAGCCAGACAAAAATCTGAGAATGAGAGTAGGTATTGGCAAAAAGGACTACTACTAGTTCTATAGCTATTGATAATTGAGAGCTGCTGGGCAAGGGTTAGTCAGCTATCTAACAGTATAACAAGGTCAACCACACTCCAGTGGAAGACCACGAGTTGTAATATATATACATATATATATATGTATATATATAAAGAATATTATATATAGTATATGTATACAAATATGTATATATATTATATATGTATTTATATATGTATATATATAAATAGAGGATTAAAAAGTTGATGAATAGAGAAATGAAGTAGATCTATGAGTAGTTTGAAGAGAGGAAAGGACATGGTCAAATATTTATAAAATTGTCAAAGAACCAATAAAATTCAGAAAACCTAATATACTAAGTAAGTCAAACATAATTTTTTAAAGCTTTCTTGGTAAGTTGGGCATTTGATCTGTCCTTTAACAAGTGGGGTTTTCCATCTATTCCACTGTCATAATATTTTTGTTCAGAGGCAAATTACATATCAATTTTATGTTTTCATTTTTAAGGAATTTATTCTTTCCATTAGATAATTTGGTTAAAATTTTTATATTCTATAAAATTTATTCATGTTAATCCTAAACAGAAATAGTTCAAATATGTTTTTATATACTTCTACTGCCCAAGTTTCCTCAGACATCTTGACTGAGCATGGGCTGGACCTAGGGCCCCTGCACATATGTAACAGGTGTGCAGCTTGGTCTTCAAATCACTTCCCCAAAACTGGAGCAGGAGCTGTCCCTTAACTGTTGCTTGCCTGCCTGCAGATCGTGTTCCCCAAACTGGGGAATCTTGAGTGGCTTCAGTGGAAGAGGATTCACCTAGTACTGGAGTGACCTGATCTGCTGGGGATGTATGGAGAGGAGTGTAGTGTGGGAAAGAATTAGGAGGAATGAATGGGGGAGAATCCATGTGAGGCAGTATTGGGAGAAGACAGGGATTGATATTGGGATGAAAAGTGAATAAATACATACATAAATGTGAAAAGGGTATAAAATATGAAAAATCTATTTTCAAAAACAAAAAGAAATAAAAAATCTGTTCTTTATGGGATGTTGACATTGGGAAGTTTATAATTAACTTTTCATCACCAAAAACTGTTAGAAGAGTAACAGATAATGAAATAGTAAAGCTGATAAAAGATTACTTGAGGGAAATAGTCTTACAAAGTACAGCATGACCCATATGAATTTAGTTTTTCAAACTTATGGGTAAAGTTTACTTGAAAATAAAGTGGGTGAAATTGTAAAACTATTACCCAATGAGCTCAACTTTCACGTCCTGTATACTCATGAGAATGGAGACGTGCATTAGAGCCTGCTAATGACTAGATGCCCTCTTTGAAGAAATTAATTCTTCCTCCCTCAGAAGCTATTAATTGTTCCCCAGTTAGAGGAATTCAGGTGCCTATCTCTTCTCTCCACTAGAGTTTGGATGGGGTAGGCTCTTGAGTGTTTAGGGCTGGCAGGAGTAGTTCTAGCACATTCAGAAGATATGGTTTCACTTGGAGTGTCCCTGACCTCTGGATTTTAACAGTATTTCTGTTCCTCCTTGAATGATGATCCTTGAGCTTTGGGGTGACAATGTGATATAGATGTCTTATACAGCTATTGGATTCTTTTTCTTTTCTTTTTAAATTTGTCCAAGACTAAAATTGCTGGAAAAAAAACACAAACTTTCACTCATACCTAATAAATTTGTAACTTTTCCATAGTAACTGCTTCTACTCAGTTGTTTATTTTGCATTTTAATGTGTGCTTTAATTTTAATTATGCATACATATGCTTCTCTGTTTGAGGGCTTTTGCATATGAGTTCAGGTCCAGTAGAGGTCAGGGCTGCTAGATGCCCCTAGAGGTTCTCTGTGGTTGTGAACAACCTGGAATTCTGGGAACTAAACTCAGTGCTCTGCAAACCCAACAATTTCTTAACTACTAGGGCAACTTTTTCAGGCCCTTGCTATTCCTTTCATCTGGAAAATGCAAATCAAAGAAACCCTGAGATTCTATCTCACAGGGTTTCCAGTTGGAAGGGAAATGAGGAAAGGGGAAAATATTTAAAATGTAAATAAAGAAAATATCCAATAAAAGATTTGGAGGGGAACCTGGAAAAGGAGATATTGTAAATAAATAAAACATCTAATAATAATAAAAAATAGAATTTCTCAGGTAACAGCAGATGCTGGTGAGGATGTGAGAAAGAGGAACACTCCTCCATTCCTGCTGGGATTGCAAGCTGGTACAACCACTCTTTAAATCAGTTTGGTAGTTCCTCAAGAAATTGGACACAGTACTACCTGAGAACACAGCTATACCACTCCTGCGCATATACCCAGAAGATGCTCCAACATGTAATAAGGACATATGCTTCACTATGTTCAGGTAGCCTTATTTATAATAACCAGAAAATGGAAAGAACCCAGATGTCCCTCAACAGAGGAATGGATACAGAAAATGTGGTACATTTACATAATGGAGTACTACTCAGTGATTAAAAATGACTTCATGAAATTCTTAAACAAATGGATGGATCTGGAGAATATTATGCTGAGTGAGGTAACTCAATGACAAAAGAACACACTTGGTATGCACTCACTGATAAGTGGATATTACCCCAGAAGCTCAGAATACCCAAGATGTAATTCACAGACTACATGAAGATGAAGAAGAAGGAAGACCAAAGTGTGGATACTTCCTTTCTTCTTAGAAGGGGGAATAAAATACCCATTGGAGGTGTGCAGAGACAAAGTGTGGAGCAGAGACTGAAGGAAAGGCCATCTAGCAACTGCCCCACCTGGGGAATCCATCTCATATACAGTTATCAAACCTTGACACTATTGTGGATGCCAACAAGTACTTGCTGACAGGAGCCTGATATACCTGTCTCCTAAGAGCCTCTGCCAGTACCTGACAAATACAGAGATGCATGCTCTCAGCCAACCATTGGACTGAGCACGTGGTCCCCAAAGGAGGAGCTAGAGAAAGGGCCCAAGGAGGTGAAGGAGTTTGCAGCCCCATAGGAGGAACTATAATATGAACCAACTAGTACCCTCAGAGTTCCCAAGGACTAAACCACCAACCAAAGAGTACACATGGTGGGACTCATGGCTCCAGCTGCATATATAGTAGAGGATGGCCTTGTTGGTCATCAATGGGAGGAGAGGCCCTTGGTCCTGTGAAGGTTCTATGCCCCAGTTTATCAGGGGCATATCAGAACAGGAAAGCAGGAGTGGGTAAGCTGATGAGCAGGCAGAGTTGGGATGGGATAGTGTGTTTTCAGAGGGCAAATCAGGAAAGGAGATAACATTTAAAAAATATATATATAAATAAAGAAATTATCTAAGAAAAAAAGAAAAAAAGAAATATTTAGTTCTATGAAAAATTTCTTTTGAACAATTTAGTAAAAGGGTTTTTTGTTTTTGTTTTTGTGTGTTTTGCTTCAAGTAAAACTGACAATGAAGTTTTCTATACTTCAAAAGAAAAGTATGCACCCTACATATGAATTGTAGCTAAGAATAGTTCTAAGAGGATGCCAATAATATTGACATATATTTTTCTGGGTTAAAAAATGTATGGTACTAGTGTGTACTAGATACAACCAAATTAATAAATTAGTAAGAATTTTCATTCCCTGACTTTTAATGTACCATATCATTTTAAAATAAATGGGTCTGAGGGAGAGAGGAGTTAAGTGAGCAGGACTGGGAGGAGTGGAGAGAGAGGAAATTGTGGTTGAGATGTAATGTAAAAGAAAGAAAAGGACAATTATTACACGAGTACATCTTCAGGCTGTTCTCAGAATTTTAAAATATTTTTACTTAGATCATGAAAATTTGGCTTCAATAATTTTGTCCGATAAGATATGTAAATGTTTATTTTTTTCTTTTGATCGTTTGGTTTGTAGTGGCTATTCCTGGTTGTCAACTTGACTATATCTGAAATGAACTACAGTCCAGAATTAGAAGGCTTACCTGGCCCTAATCTGGAGGCTGAGAGATAACAAGTTTCCGACCTGAATCTTGGCATGGAGATCTTGAGTGGCTATGAATCCCAGAGGATTAAGATAGAAAGATCTATGACTTCATGATCATCTGGGATTAAAGGTGTGGTGGCATAGTGGCTATGAATCCTAGAATATTAAGACTGGAAGATCAACGAGTTCAATCAGGGTCACCTGGGGTTAAAGATGTGGTAACACCTTTAACCTGGGCCACACCTTTTGCTGGAGACCTATATAAGGAAGAAGGAAAGCTCGATCTTTTTCAATTGCTTGCCTTGTGAGACTGAGCAACTGCTGGATCCTCAGACTTCCATTCACAGCTGCTGCCAACCATTGTTGGGAGTTGATTGTTGGGAGTTGGACTACAGACTGTAAGTCTGCAATAAATTCCTTTACTACATAGAGACTACCATAACTTCTGTGACTCTAAAGAACCCTGACTAATACATCGTTCTTTTTATATTATATTATATAATATTACACATGTCATTGCATGACAAAGTGTATTTCTTTTTCTAGAGTGTTATATTTAATCAGAAATATTCTGACATGTAATGTCTTTTACATTTTATTTCCTTTTTTAATTAGTTAATTTTAAACTCCAGACTTTCCTGGTCCACCTGACTGATCCACATCCCATACCTCTTCCCTGAGCCCCTGTCTTCACAAGGATGTCCCCATGCTCCACCGCACCCCACCAGACCTCTAAACTGCCTGGGGCCTCCAGTCTCTTGAGGGTTAGGTACATCTTCTCTGACTATACCCAGACCCAATACTCCTCTGCTGTATATGTGTTGGGGGACTCATATCACGTGGTGTATGCTACCTTGCTGGTAGTGCAGTATTTAAGGGATCTTGGAGGGTTCAGATTAATTGAGACTGCTGGTCCTCCTACAAAGTTACCCTCCTCCTCACTTTCTTCCAGTTTTTCCCTAATTCAACCTCAGGGATCAGCAGCTTCTGTCCATTGGTTAGGTGCAAATATCTGCATCTGACTCTTTCAGCTGCTTGTTGGGTCTTTTAGAGGGCAGTCATGATAGTCCCTATTTGTGAGCGCTCCATAGCCTCGGTAATAGTGTCAGGTCTTGTGGCCTCCCCTGAGTGGATCCCACTTGGGCCTGTGACTGGACCTTCGTTTTCTCAGGCACCTCTGCATTTAAATTCCTGCAGTTCTTTCAGACAGGAACAATTATGGGCCAGAGTTTTGAGTGTGGGATGCCCCATGCCTCACTTTATGTCCTGTCTTTCTGCTGGAGGTGGGCTCTACAAGTTCCCTCTCCCCAGCACAGGGCTTTTCATCTAAGGTCCCTCTTTTTGAGTCCTGAGAATCTCTCACCTCCCAGGTCTCTGGTACATTCTGGAGGGTCGCACGCAGCAACCTCCTACCTCCTAAAGTTTCCTGTTTACATTCTTTCTGCTGGCCTTCAGGGATTTCAGTTCTTTTCCCTTACCAAATACCAGGTCAGTTTCCCCTCTCTGCCCCCCATCCCCTTCCCCTCTTTCCTTCCCAGAAAGTGGATGCTTTCTTCTCCCTCCTGAGTGGTACTGAGGCATCCTCACTTGGGCCCTTCAGCTTGTTGACCTTTTGGAGTTCTGTGGGCTGTGTCTAGTCAATTCGACACTGTTTTTTTTTTTTTTGTTTTTTGTTTTGTTGTTGTTGTTGTTTTTTGTTTGTTTGTTTTGTTTTTAGGGTCTGAGTTACCTCACTCATCATATTTTCTAGGTCCATTCACTTGCCTGCAAAACTCAGGACGTCCTTATTTTTAATAGCCGAGTAGTATTTCATTGTGTAGATGAACCACATTTCCTGTATCCATTCTGTGAATTTTATCTGTATAGAGTGTGTTTTGGTCAAATCTACTTTCCTTCATTTCCTTCAGATTTTGCTGGGATCCTACACCCTATCAAGTTTCCCTTTATACCTCCTGTACTCTCTCTTTTTAAAAATAAATATACAGAGTTAATTAGTGTTGCTTGCATATATATGTATATATATATATATATATATATATATATATATATATATATATATATATATATATATATATATATGACTGGGGGATCATTGGCAATCTCTCAGGGCTCCTTCTCTGAAGGGGACTAGCTTTCACTCCCCTAGTCAGTATCACTTGTCAATAACTCCTTAGTTCAGGGTAAGGCTTCATAAACCTCTTGCCTGCTCATATTGGAATTCTGAGTGGCTAAATTCTGTGTGGGTCTTGTGCATGTTGCCACAGCTGCTATGAGTTTGCAAGCATTCAGCATGTTACGTCCATCAAATGTTGTTTTAATGATGGCATCTATTATTCTCAGACTCTTAGTTTTGTGGAGTTTTTTTGTTTTTGTTTTTGTTTTTTACAAAATGATAGTATCTCAGCCTGTGGAACAGAGGAAGTGATACAGCTGTTTCATTTAGAACTGTTATCCACAGTCTCCTATGCTCTACGTGCTGACCTCATTATTGTGTGATGCACTGATTTATGAGTATGAGGTAATATAGTATAGACTTTCTATGTCCTATAGTCTAGCCAGCCAGAGGTATCTGGTCCAGGTAACAGTAGCAGGCATGACTTCTGTTTTGCCATATGACAATCAGTGTATTAGGCTGGGTAGTTTCCATGTTTCCATGTTTCATTAATCAGTTTTTGTATAAAAAAGGAGTCATTTTTCTTTATTTTATGAGTACTTTTAAAAAATATTTCCTGGAACAAAAATTATCTAAAAGTTGAATTGAATAAGTTTTATCAGTGCTTCCTTAAGATGTTATATAATCCAAAGAGTATTTGAAGCATATTTCAAGGAGAGCATGATACTTGGTTAAAATTAAATGTAACTCCAGTTCTCTTACAAAGGTCCATTTCCAGTCAAATAATAATTTATGTATATTGTACTAATATTGGTCTATGAGAAATGGTTTCTCAGATGCACATTTCATGTGATTAGATCATGTCCCCAAGGAGTTTGATTCTATTTTTCCTTTACTAGCCTTCAGAACAGAGTAGCCATAACCTCAGACTAAGTCTATGAGGCATTACAGTATAATCTTCTAGAACTAAAATTCATCTGGGACCTCAAGGTCACTAAAGCCACCATCTTGTTGCTAACATTGTGATGTCACTGTTAAATAATCTACTTGCTTAGATAAACTTATCTTTCTTGTCATTTAGCTTTATTTGGGGATTTAATTAAGCATTGGTTTGTAATTCATTTCAAGTAGAGAAATAAATTGGAAATAAGCTTTCATTTGCAAATCTTTCTAGACTGATGATCCATATTTCTTCTCTCCCCTCCCCTCCCCTCCCTTCCTTTCCTCTCTTCTCTTCTCTTCTCTTCTCTTCTCTTCTCTTCTCTTCTCTTCTCTCCTCTCATTTCATTTCCTTTATCCTTTTCCTTTATTTCCCCTTTCAGAGCTGCAGATAGATATAGAGATCTGCAAATTAGACAGGCAATCCCTCTATCATTGTACCACAGTAAAGTGTGTATACAGATTCCTATATCACTTGTTCTATTTTGCTATTTTCACTAATGGTGACTAAAAAATTTTAATCAGCAATGCCCCCTTCTCAATTAATCCTCAAAATATGTCAGTCTGTTAGATTTCTCAATTTCATTATCCTTTTAGAATCTCAAGCTTACTATAAAAAAGAAATCTCTCCCTTACAGATAAAAGCCTAAATTTCCAAACCATCAATCTATCCTTTACAATAATATTTCCGTTATGCTACCTTCATTAATTCAGAATTATCTACAGCAAACAAGAATATCATCCTTGATAAGACATCACACTTGATAAGCAAGTTCTCTATCTCTAATCTGTGTCTACAGTTCTTTATAATAATTATCTGGGGGTAAATATTCTGTCCTTAAACTTACTTTGTAATTCAAGAAAAGCTTTAGTGGATCCTGCTTCACTCTCTCAAGAAATGGTGTCTACCACTCCACTTTGTTCAAGTAGGACTGACAGAATTTTGAGTATTTTAATATAAACCAGGCTCCTTACAATATCTTCAAACTGTGAACCCTTTGTTCTTCTGTTATTTACTCTACTACATCTATGTGCCCATAACTTGTGAACTAAAATACATCTTGTATTATTCAATGCCCAGTTCACATGCAGTCCTTGGATGCACTGGATAATTGATACAATTTAACTCTGCAGGGTAGAGATATTCTTATATTACTGTTAGTACCATTATTTATGGTGAGCATACATGAAAGGTTCAGGATACTATTTATCTCTCTTCCAACATAAATCTTAGTGCTTCTACCTAGAAGGGTGATAAGTGAATGAAATTATTAGCATTTTTAATCACATAGTCATTTTATATGTTTTTCTATATCAATTTGTAAGAGCACTACTCCAGATAATGCCTGGAAAATCCCCATGAAAATAAAATATGAAAATAGTACATTATTATTTTGAAATACATACTTGAAGACCCTTGAGGGATGAGTTCTTAATATTTCATTATCTCTTCCACATATTTATTTCTTCACCTGATTCCTAGTCTTCAATTTCTCCTGTATGTGCTTAACACTTAAAAAGACTTACTGAGAGAGAAGAGAAATCATGTCACATGCACAGTCTATCAGAACCTATTAACTGAACTCCAAACTTACATCATATTTATAAATTCAAATTTGATTTGCCTGGAATGACAGGTATGTAAGTTAGAGCTTGGCCTAGGAAGACCACCAGTAAGAGAAATATGAAAGAGGAGGTTCGGTATAGGGATGGTATTGCAAAGAAGTAGGGGATACAGAAAATCTTTAGGGAGTAGATCCAAAATTGTTCTCAGTGTGGCTGAAAGATAATGAAGAGTTTGACTCACAAATATGGAAGACAAAAATGCAATGTGGATTAGAGAGGAGTAAATGGGAGCCTAGACCTAACTGAAGATAAGCATGCATATATATGCATATACATGGATATTATATATATTATACTGTATTCCAACATACATTCCTACACCTAATTGCATGAGGCCTTATGTATGTAAGTCAGGACTGGAAAGCTTATGCAGAAAGTTCAAGTGGAGCTAAATTAGCTGAAGGCTCAGCTGAAGTGTTAGCTAATGTCCAGAGCTCAGAGCATTGAATAAAGCTAAGAAGAAGCAGCTGGAGCTGGTCTTTGTTTTTTTTCTTTCCTTGCTTCAATGAAATTGAAAACACTCTGCTGTGACCAACTTGATTCCAGAATTACAGAGAAAAATGAACTCTGCTAATATAGCCAAGTTGATCCTCTACAGCCATAGCTACATCGTTACTGTAGCCTCTTTGACTTAGCCTATTTTTAGTTTACTGTATTTATTATGCTGGATATTTGTTATGGCAAGTATTTCAATATTCAGCAAATATTTCAAACCAAGCTACATAAAGAAATGTTTCAAAAAAGTTTAAATTTTCTTTGTGTTATAATATCCCTGTAGTTTTATCATAGCAACTACAAATAAAGCTGTGTTTCTCTATTAAGAATCTTGTCTGAATCTTCTGTATCAAATTCTTTTTTAGCTATTTTATAACTAGACATCTGAAAAGCATAGCTCTAGGAAACAGAGTAAATACCTTTTAAAAATCTGTATGATGTCTTTGATATAGTCAGAGTCTAATTCATATTTAATGCCATGTTAAGTCTGGTATCAAAGTTCATTGTCATGTACTCTAATACTAAAAATGCAAAAACACCACAAATGTTTATGTGGCAAATATATATATATATATATATATATATGGAATTGCAGATACTATATTATTTAAGAATAGAGATGATAAGGAGTAATCTAACCATGGCTCTCTTCTATGAATGGCTGGTGTAAAATATAACCTTGAGTTAAGAAAAACAATCCAGTTGTGCTATCTTTTGTCACATTCTGGAAACACTTTACTTTGCTATCATTATAAATTAGTTGTGAAGTTACATACATCAAGACATAAACTCCTTAAGAATGACTTGTTGCATGACCAGCAGTTGATGTCCATCAGAAAAGGAACTCAGATATCTTTGGAAGAACCTTGTTTCCTAATTTCCTGTCAGGAGTCATTTGCTCCTCTTTCCTTCTTTGTCTCCCTCCCTCCCTGCTTTCTATTTGTCTTTCCCTCCCTCCCTCCCTCCCTTCCTTCCTTCCTTGCTTCCTTCCATTTTATATTGTTTATTTTTACTTTTAATCTCTCTCTCTCTCTCTCTCTTTATCCTACAGTGCTGTTGTGTCCATATTATGGCTTCTATTTTTGTGACTTTCTGGGATTCTTGAATGTGAAATGAATCTGCTTCTGTGTCTAAAGCTCTTTCTTTTTTTTTCTTGGACCTTTTCCTTTTGTTTACTTGTTTTGTCCTATTCCAAAGTCTTTGTTTTTGTTTATATTATTTTATTTGTATAACTTAGAAGGTTGTTTTGTTTCTTTTTCTTACATAATTTATTTATTCACTTTTTTTTATTTTTATATTCCAGTCAAAACCCTCTCTTCTCTTCTCCTAGTCCCACGCTTACAAACCCCTTTCCCAGTTATTCTCTCCACTTCTCAGAAAGAGGGAAGGGAGACGTTTGTAGAGAGCTCCAGTCTGGTGCTGAGTGTGTGTGTGTGTGTGTGTGTGTGTGTGTGTGTGTGTGTGTGTATGTGTGTGTGTGTGTACATACTTATGGTAAAATGCTCTGAGACATCTAATCACCGCAGGACTAAGCACACCCTCCTCCAATGAGGCTCAACCAGGCAATCCACTTAGGAGAAGGGGATTCGAAAGCAGGCAACAGAGTCAGAAACATCCCCTGCTCCAGTTTTTAGGGGACTCAAAGCAAGACCAAGCTGCAAATCTACAAATGTGTAGGGAGTTTAAGGCCAACTCCTGCATGCTCCCTGGATGGTAGCCCAGTCTCTGTGAGCCCCTATGGTGCTGGGCTAGTTGACTCTGTAGGTCTTCTTGTGGTGTTCTTGACCCCTCTGACTCCCTCAGCCCTGTCCCCCACTCTTCTACAAGACTCTGAACTCCACCTGATGTTTGTCTGTGAGTTTCTGTATCCATTTACATCAGCTGCTGGATGGAGCCTCTCAGGAGAGAGTTATGCTAGGTTTCTGCTGGCAAGCACAGCAGAGTGTCATTAGTAGTGTCAGGGATGAGCTGTTTTCGAATGAGAGACAGAAAGGGGTTGCACCTGGATGGGAGGGGATATGAGGAGAAAATTAAAGGAGTAAAGAGAGGTGAAAGCATAACCAGAATACATTTTTTTATATGTGAAAATATATTTTCGATAAATAAAAATTAAATTAAGACATGAAATGCAATGAAATGTTTCTCAATATTATCCATTATTAACAGCTTTGATAATCAGAGAGATCAATTCATTGCCATGTTTATTTCAATCTGTTTATAATTATTAAGATAAATTTGCTTTTATTATTTTAAAACATTCTGTGTGAATGCAAAGCCTACTTATTCCCTCCAAAAAAATTCAAAATTTATTTCCTATTTTAGCTAGAAGAAGCAACAATAACAAAAGCAAATAAACTACAATGATTCTAGTTTAAAGATATGTTTGACATAAATTTATGTTTGATGCAATAAACTCAAACTACTCAAAAATAGACAGCTAGATTCCTCTATTACTAGAAATATACCAAATTTAGACAATCATTGCAGTAACAATAACATTTTACCATATGTATGTACACACACAAACACACACACACACACACACACACACACACACATTCAGCACTAGACTGGAGCTCTCTACAATTCTAATTTTCTCAAAGGAAGTATTTCAATCAAGAGAAATTTTATGCCAAGTTTAATTGAGCAAAGCAGAAGAGAAACAACACCCCAGAATTCCTGTTGCAGGCTTCCCCAAACAAATATGGATGGATTTGTTGTCTTGTCAATATTTTTATGAACATCTGTGAGCAGTGGCATGTTCATGGGGAGAAAATAACCTTTTACTTCTTCCCAAGTCATAGAAGACAAGGTCTTTCTTTTAGGGACATGTCTTTTCAAGATACGAAAGCAAGAAAGAGAACAAACCCAGAAAACAATAGATATTATAATAAAACTTGGATCTTTGAAATATATTTTAAATACACATGAACCCCATTTGAGAAAGTGTCCTGTTCCGTTCACATCTGATGTAGCAGAAAGAACATGACTGGATTTGCGGATGGTTATACACAAGAGATTTGTTGTGATCATAACCACAGCTACCAAGATACAGCTTCTGTTTCCTTGGTTACCTTATATCCAGCGCCCTGTATACCTGATCTAAGATAAACTTTAAATGCTACATGTACATTATTTCCCTTTCATGTTTCTTGGATATGTTTTTCAGTCTGAGATGTATTTCTCCTTCCATATTTGAGTCAATGACTGGATATTGAAGAAATGATGGCAAGTTGGGTTAACAGAGACAAAATAGTTTCTATTTGATACTACTGAGATAACATTCCTTGAACTTGAAGCACCATGTTTCCAAATAGAATGGTGTGCTGGGAATCCCATATAAATCGTGGATCTATGTATACTACCAAAGAATGCATGTCTCTTAAAATACACATCCACCTGTGTGTACATGCACACATGGTCACTGGATGAACTCACATACTGTATGTACCCAGTACTAAGATAATAGCCATGTGAATGAGCCATGTTGACATAACCCAATAGGGTCCTCACCAGACTACCTCAAAAAAAAAAATACATTAAAGCACATTAACCAACATTACTCAACACAAGTTTTGATTTTTCAACAAGTCATAAAATCAGATCATGGTAATTGATGTTTCCTTTTTGTTTTTTTGTTTTTTAATTTTTCTTTTATCAGATTTTTATTTATTTATATTTCAAATGGTTTCCCTTTTCCAGGTTCCCCTCCAAAATCCCCCTATCCCATCCCCACCCACTTCTACCTCATGTTTCTTATTATGTCATGGTTTGGGTATCATTGTATTTCATAGGTTCATGTGTTTGGAATTTTAATGCCTGCTGGTGGTCCTTAAGGAAGTGATTAAATATTAACTCTTTTGACACAATAAATTGATGAATCCTTGGGCACATTTACAATTAATGTAACATTGTTGACATCTTTGTAAATTGAAAAGTAATAAGCATGGTGTAGTTTGGGAAAATAAGTTCTAAAAAGATGCATCTGGTTCTCTCTTCTGTCTGTTTGTTTCCTGCCTGTCATAAGGTAAGCTGCTTGGCTGCACTTAATTCTTTTGTCATGACTTTCAACATCACCCAAGGCTCCTATCAAGAGAACCATTTAGACACAGACTGTCTTAGTCAGGGTTTCTATTCCTGCACAAACATCATGACTGAGAAGCAAGTTGGGGAGGAAAGGGTTTATTGAGCTTACACTTCCACACTGCTGTTGATCACCAGAGGA
>NW_022196902.1:7588075-7597787 GCF_008632895.1 Mastomys coucha
ACTTCCCCAACTGAAGCTCCCTTCTCTGTGATAACTCCAGCCTGTGTCAAGTTGACACACAAAAGCAGACAGTACATGGACTGTTGTGGATAGCCCTGGCCTTGTATTGTGATGCTAATCCTACTCTCCTTGAAAGCACTGCAGATGAGGAATGAATCACGTATACAGGTGCCTTGGGAACCTTCTCCCCACCTAAACTTTTCAAATAAAGGCTAAGGCAGCAGACAGGAAGGTGGAGCTGAAAAGTTTGGGGGAGAAGGGGAGAGAAGAGAAGAGGGAGGTGATCAGAGAAGAGGACAAAAGATGAAGGCAGGAGGCTGAGGTGGAAGGAAGATGGAGCTGAAGCATACGACTTGGACACATCGCAAGTCATATGGGATCTAATACATGGGAATAGAGGAATGTAGTGGTAGATTTGCCCAATCTAGGCTAGTAGCTTGTATACTAATTAACTGAGTTGTGAATTCATTGATTGGGTAAATTGGGTTAAAAATTTACCGCAACAATGGACTGCTTCTGTTTTCTTGGATTTACAGTGATCCAGTGTATTTCTTCTTTTCTTTTAAATTGTTACTATCAAACCAATGTAATAAACTTCCCAGCACATTATTTGGAACATTTAACTTCATACCTCTGAATATCATGCAAAAAATGCAAAATCTTCTTGTTGTTATGATGCTCAATCTCTGTTAGAGATCCTGAATATATGTAACAGAGAGATTATTTATCAACTAGGTGTCATTAGAGATGTCTAGTGAGAATGAGGACCACCTAACACGTGTAGATACGGAAGTCTCCAGATACTTTTTCTCCAGAATATGCAGTGTCTACTTCTAACTCCTTCGCACAGAATTTTTAATTACTAGGGAATAGCAAGAAACCATCCTCTATCTTGAATTATTTTTCACAGTCAGTGAATTCAATGAGTTATGTCCTTAACTTCTAGAGTTGTTTGTTACACACATGCATATCAGTGGTAAAGTGGTATGGCATCATGCACAAAATCTAAAATGTTTTGTAACAGGTTGGTTCCATTGGTCAGAGACAGAGGCAAGTGCCTTGAGGAAACTGCTACTCAAAGCATAGAGAATATAAAAGACAATATTAATAAAACCATGCTTTAGGGACCTGGCTATAAGTGTGGGATTAATAGTTGGAAAGAAAGACAATTTGTTGGAAGAAGCAAAAATATAAAACTGACAACGACAACTTTGAGAACAAAAAATTGGACATATAATGAACTAGATAATCTGGCTAAGGATGTTTCTAAGCAACATTTTGAATGCACATTTTATAAGCTTCTAGCTGTGAATATAAAATGAGAGGAAAACTTTAGCTATAACTGGTTCCTGGTTTGCTGAGTTTGTGCCTGAAATTGTCTCTTTTCTTAGTTCGACTAGAGGAAGATTTTTAAAACCAGTGATTGCCATAAGTTATGATCACTCTGGGTTACTATAAGGAAAATTTCTCATGGCTACAATTGAAACTAAGCACAAAAAATTTAAAACCATTTGTTAAATAACTCAGAGAAATCACAGAGCCTTTAATGTGCCTAAAGGCCTTCAAAGAATCTTAATAGGAAGCTCCTTGAGTCTTGAATACTCTTCAAATGTTCTCCCAAGTGGAAAGGCTTTTCAAAGGGAGCCTCTAATGAAAGTGTTTTCTGGATGTGGCTTTTATTTAATGCATAAAATTCAATTTTATATGCATCAAGATCATGTATTTAGAAAGATATCTTGAATTGAAAGTAGGGAAAAAACATGTATGTGTGTATATATATATATATATGTATATATGGAATATATAAATATTATATAAATATATAAAACACATATTTATTTTAAATTTTTAATATTTAATGTAAGTAAATATAAATATGTTATATAAATAATATGAATTTTATACACAATATAAAACTATAAAAATAATATAAATATAAATAATACATATATATGTATATGAAAATACAGGGCCTTTTATAACCTTTTGCAAGAAATAAGCAGAAATCAACCAGAGACATGTAACAAGTTGTAAGAGCAATTTTGGAGATGTCAGAGTTCCAAACCCAGAGCTCAAGGAAGGACATCACATCTAATTTGATTTGCTTGTCAGAAAGATCTTCATCCAAATGTGAACTGGCACCATGTGTACTTATAATTTCTGAAGTTCTATTAAGCACTAACTGTTGAGAGGAGCTTTCTTGTATAGAAGTATCTATTTTTGTTAGTTTATGGCTGTCCCATTATTGTGTTCTGTGGGGGAGAAAGGATAAACCATTTTTTATTTGTTTTTAAATTTGAAATATATCAAAGAAATTCTATACAAGTATCAGTACCCATGGGGCACCATGAAGAGCTAAATCTGGTTGACTTAATATACTCTTACACTGCAAGGACCCACTGGCATAAAGGATAAACCAACATTAGGAAACAGATACTTCCATGGTTTGTACATATGAAGAAGAAATTTTACAAATTAAATTATAAAGATGCCCACAATAAAATTTTCCAGTAGCATAAAATCTTTTGAATCTTATAAATTTATACCTCTTTAATCAAGAGTGGAGTGCATTTGCTCCAGTTTAGTTAGCAGCAATAGGGACATTTGCATGTCAAAATATTGGTCATAAAAGGCAGTATTGTTCCTGCCAGGCTACCTTTGAACACATATGCTGGCAGAACAGAACAACCATGTAATAGACTTGATATGCCCATGCTCTCACAAAGCCATGTCCTATTGTCAATAAACATGCTTGGGTCCTTTGCAGGTAAGACTGACTTGAATCACTTTGCATATATATTAATCACAGCTCCATTAATATTTTATCTCATGCTCATTTCATTCATTCTTTTTTTCATTCTTAGAAGCAAACTTTTCTTCTACTGGTTTGAACATATTACATACTTTGTTTTTAGTACTGTGATTACCCATCAGCTACAGTAATCTATGCAAGGTTTCCCTGGAAGATTTCAGTCATTAACTGTTTTTCTCTTGACAGAGCAGATACTACTATAAGATTCTCTCGTACCCTTTAGGCCCTTCACCTTACAATATTGAGATCTACTGCTAATATACTTTGTAGTTATGTGGATATATTTTCTATTTTTTCTGTTTTATTGTTTATAGGTGACAGTTCTTTTATAAAATTATTACTCATACAAATTCTATATATTTCCTTGAATACATCTCAGTTAAATTTTATATAGTGTGTACTTTATGCATAAATTAATAGTTTTACATATAAACTCTCAATGTATTTTAATTACTTAATTTAAAATTGTCATAGTTGCTATATTAGCTATGGTTTCATGGTTTTCTTCAGTTTTTGCCCTTGGAAAACATGTCCCATCATCTTCCTGCCCTTTTTGTTGTGAAGGAACATCTACAGAAGGGGGGAAGCATTAGTCACACAGAAGGTAGCTTGTGTGGTAGTGAGAGTTAGGGTTCTATGAACTCACTGACCCTCTATAGGAAAATACAAGTGTGAGCATTCTGATGTTTGTGTCCCCTAATTTCATTCCTTGTACAGTGGTGCACGCTGTGCCTATCTGTGTTCACTCAAATTTATCTTCAGATCATAATTCTCCACAATCCATGGCACTTCTTTGCTGCCCTTCCCCAAATCCCTAAGAAAAATCTTCACGTTCTACCCTACAAAGACATGTCCTGGTGTCCACTAGATTCTGCAACCTAAAAGTGAAAATTTAAGAACAAAATAGAGTTTGCTGTTGTTTTGTTTTTGTTTTTGATTTTTTGCCAACCTGAGGACCCAAGACACACTGCTCTTCCAAATGTTGCCCATAGCTCCCAGATTGATTTGATAAGCTCATTATTCTGAAAATCCTTGTTTAAGTTGTGGCTTTTTTAAAAAATCAGCCTTAATGCTATGAGAGTTTCTAACATGATTTTTTTTTGTCTCTTTAGCATTTGGGTCTGTTAGATCTTTACTTGTAGTCCTTCTCCACTTACTATATGTATTTTTACTCTTTCGAGGACTCCTATTTCAGGCAAATGCATATCTATTTCTGGCTTTTTTGACATTACAAGTTCTAATCCTTACTCTATATATTTTAACTTTCTTGATAATTTTTCAAAGAGTTTTTAAGCTCTGTATTCCTGTTCAATAAAATACTACTTTGGGTTGAATTATTGTGCTATAAAATCTTCCTACTGAAGTTTGTACATTCAGTGTGACTTTACTTTTTATAAAGACTAATTTTGGGGTTCTTCTTTACAATTTTATCATGTTAATTTATCACACCAAAATGTTTTATAGTGCTATTTTTCCCTAGTTATTCCAATACCTGGTTCCTTTCCCAGTGTTCTAACAATTTATAATTTGTAGGGGATTATCGAGCAGTGAGTATAAAATAGGATCCAAATATAAGCACTGAAGCTAACACTGCCTCATCCAGGGAGTTTGATGTTGAGTTAAAAGTAAATAAGAGCAGATCAACTGCACTGAGAATTTTCTACTTCATATTTTGAACACCCTCACATTGTGGTTTATATTTTAGCTGGATATATGGATCTACCCCCTATGCACTTGATTTCTCCTGTGTTTGGTACTCTTCAAACTCTTGATAAATATGTCAAACAAGACCTGGTGATTTATAGGGCCTTCTTGATTTAACTTCACCATGATTATCCTCAGAACCAGATTCTAGTAGCTATTTAGCATTCTCTACTTTAATGTTAATTTATATGAGGCATTACTATACATTGATGCAATATATTTTCCCCTTCATATGTCAGATTTATCATTTCTGTAGATGATTTGATAATTTAAAATAATGGGTTAAACAGCATTTTTTGTTTTCATATTAGTTATTATTTTTCCTTACAACTTATGGGCTATATATAGAAGAGGTCATAAAACATCAGTATCTCATTGTGATGTCATGAGGTTCTGCTATAGACAAACTAATTCTTCATTTTAATTTTTAAAAATCAATTTGCATAGTTTTATTTTTGTGGCTTTTTTTATTCTCCTTTCATTAGAGTTTTCTTGCCCAACTTCATTTTGCGGGTTGGGTTTTATTGTGTTCTAATGAATAAAGCTCATTGAAAGCAAAAATGTATGTCTTTAGATTGTAAAGTTCATAAAGCAGTCCACAAACAACTTGAGGGAAATGGGACCTATTCATGCAATAGAAGCCTCGAGAGAGAAAGGTACTACAGCAGAGCATGCGTTTGCCTGATGTGCACCACAAAGTCCATGGAGGATTGGAAGCACAGGGCTGACATGGTAGCGACTCGCCAGTGGTAATTTAGTGAGCTGGGTGGAGAGACTGTGGAGTTCTGAGTCAGAGCCTCATTGAGATAAAAACATGTTGGCCATTGGCCGCCAGTGTATGGCCACCAGACACAAAGGACTGAGAATTGCTGGCTCCAGCACAGGAAAGTACTGAGTTTGTCTTTTTAATATTTTCCACAACAGGTGGCAAACCAACGTGTTGGGCAAGAATCCACAAGAAATTTAAGATTATTAGCCTGAGAGTTAGAGTTGAGTTTTATTTGTTTATTTGTTTGTTTGTTTCTTTCTTTCTTTCTTTCTTTCTTTCTTTCCTTATTATATTTGGTTTTTCAAGACAGGAGTTCTCTGTTCAGCCCTGGCTATCCTGGAACACATTGTACACCAGGCTGGCCTCTAACTCAGAAATCAGCCTACCTCTGCCTCCCAAGTGCTGGGATTAAAGGTGTGTGCCACCACTGCCTGGCCAAAAAGTTTATCTTGATGATACTAAAAATTTTGTTATAAGATTTGCATATTGCAGAATATATAGCCTTTGTTAGTCTCATCATCATGCTGAACTGATCTGCTTGAACTCCTTCCTGATGTCTTGGACTTTCAGCTGGATCCAGCCAGCACACAGATCAGAGACTAATACCATCATTGGTCTATTCTCCTTAAGGTCAACCAACTCCCCAATTTTCCCTATTCTCCCCCTCCCCCTTCAAAATATCTCAATGCCCATAATCAGCTTGAAGAAGTTACAAAGAGTCATCGCTCCAGTTCCCTGGGCTTTGGGGCTGGAGGTGGTTATTATACGTTGTCTTTCTAGGGAATGTAGAAATGGCCTTTTATCTTTCAGTTTCTTTATATATAGTGGATTACATTGATGGATTTTCATATACTGAACCATCCCTGCATTCCTGGGATGAAGCCTACTTGATCATGATGGATGATCTTTTGATGTGTTTTTGGAGTCCTTTTGCAAGAATTTTATTGAATATTTTGGGGTTGATATTCATAAGGGTAATTGGTCTGAAGTTCTCTTTCTTTGTTGGGTCTTTGTGTGGTTTAGGTAATTGTGGCTTCATAGAATGAATTGGGTAGTATTCCTTCTGTTTCTATTTTGTGGAATAGTTTGAGAGTATTGGTAATAAATCTCTTTTGAAGGTCTGATAGAAATCTGTACTAAACCATCTGGTCCTGGGCTTTTTATGGTGCTGAGACTATTAATGACTGCTTCTATTTCTTTAGGGGTTATGGGACTGTTTAGATCGTTTATCAGATCCTGATTTAACTTTGGTACCTGGTATCTGTCAGGAAAATGTCCATTTCATCTAGATTTTCCAGTTTTGTTGAGTATAGGCTTTTGTAGTAGGATCTGATGATTTTTTAGATTTCCTCAGTTTCTGTTGTTATGTCTCCTTTTTCATTTCTGATTTTGTTGATTTGAATACTGTATCTGTGCCCTGGTTAGTCTGGCTAAAGGTTTATCTATCTTGTTGGTCTTCTCAAAAAAACAGATCCTCATAAAATAGCAAAGCTTCTGTAAGGTAAAGGACGTTGTCAATAGGACAAAATGGCAATGAACATATTGGGAAAAGGCCTTTACCAACCCTACATCTAATAGAGGGCTAATTCTGATTGGTGTGAGGTAAAATCTCAAGGTTGTTTTGATTTACATTTCCTTGATGACTAAGGATGTTGAACATTTCTTTAGGTGCTTCTTAGCCATTCTGTATTGCTCAGTTGAGAATTCTTTCTTAAGTATTGCACTCCATTTTTTTAATAGGATTATTTGGTTCTCTGGGGTCTCACTAATTAAGATACAAATGCCTTGACTGAACTGATGTTTTATTTCAATGTTTTGTTAAATACTATCTAGATAAGTATACAATGAGTTACATATATTATTATAAATACATTGTACAATAAGAGTATAATTTACTTGATATTTTTCTCATCTTTGGTGACTTCCATATATGCTACAAGTATTTGACTGTACAAGTAAATAGAGTATATATAATTATATCCAAACTTCTCACTGGGAATGAAATAAGAAATATGATGGAGAAAGGCAATAATAAATGACTTTGTGTTTGTAGATAATTCAAAGTATGAATTCATATATACATTCATATATGTATATATGTAAACAAATACAAACTTGCACTCTCTTGCCTATAGCACTGAGATTACTGTAGGTCTCCAGCATCACATCTTTGTAGAGACCCTTCTGTGAAGAATCCGGCAATGCCCATTCTTCCCAAGTGAAGTTCACATACACATCATCATAGGTCACTGCATCCTAAAATATCCCATATATATATACAACAAAAAGCACGATACTGACATCATTGTAAAGTAAATATATGCTTCATTAATAATATATTCATATAATTCTGGTGCTTCCCAAACTTATTTCTCAACCCAGACAGTAACTCATATATGATTATATATATTAATATAATTGTATATGATAGATGACATCATGATAAACCTGCTGTGAACCATAACTTTTATTTGACAACATGAATATTATATATCTAATCTGTGATATAATTTAGAAGTCCAGTATGTTACAGTCTGTGGTCCAGTACCATTTTGACTGTGTGGCTGAAAAGGAATTTCTATTCACTGCTGTTGCACACTATCTAAAGAAGTAGTGTGCTACATATTACTTCCCTAGAAAATGTTCAACATTCAAAATGTATAATATAGTTCCTTTCAAATGATTATTGCTTCTGTTCAATTGAAAACTAAAAATATAAAATAATGAAACCTCACTATCTGAGGAATGTCTATGTGTATACAAGCATGCAGATTATATGTATAGGTGTATCACATTACATTTGTGGACTATATATACTTATAAGTAATATGACTATGCATATGCAATGAAAGAAACAAAATAAATGCAGATGTACATAATTATGCACACATATTTTCTCAATCTGTCTGCCCAGAAGACCTGGCACACACCATGGAGAATTTTTATCTTGAGATTTCAGCCTTAGAATAACATTCCCAATACAATAAGGCAAATCCTGAGAATTGTTGATGCTAGGCCTATGAAGTAACACTTGGCCAGAAAAAATAAAGGACAGCAATATTAAAGTGTCTTAGAAAGAATGAAGTGAATAGCCATGAATTCAAAGTAACAACAATTAGGGAAACTGGTGAGATAGAAATTGTGTAAATGTGGAGAATTCTAAGCCAAAATTGTGCAAAGTGTAAGAAAAACAAACATAGTAATTAGAAAATCAGTTATGGCAAAGGCACCCACATTTGTAAAAAAAAAAAAATGTTACTAAAAGCTCAAAGCACACATTGATGTCACACAATGATAACGGGAGACTTTAACACCTGCTCTTACAAATGGATAGGTCATAGAAACAGAAACTAAACAGGAACAGTAAAACTAACAGAAGTAAATAATAAAATGTATTTAAGAGATAAATACGTAACATTTCACCCTAAAACAAAAGAATATAAACTACCTCATGGTACTTTCTCAAAAATAAACCATATAATCAGACACAAAACAAGCCTCAAAAAATGCAAGAATATTGAAATATCTCATACATTCTCTCATATCACCACAGAAGAAAGCTTGTCTTCAGTAAGAAAAACAAGAGAAAGCCCACATATTGAATAACTCCCTACTCAATGATAACTTGATCAGGGAAGAAATATAGAAAGAAATTGAAGACTTTTTAGAATTTAATGAAAATCAAGTCATAGAATACCCAAACTTATGGGACATAATGAAAGCAGTGCTAAGAGGAAAATTCATAACACTGAGTACCTTCATACAGAAATTAGTGAGATCCTACATTAGCAATTTAACCAGCACATCTGAAAGCTCTAGAACAAGAAGTAAACACATGTAAAAGGAGCAGATGATGGGAAATAATCTCAGAGCTGAAATCAACCAATTAGAAACAAAGAGAACTATACAAAGAATCAACAAAACTCAGAGTTGGCTCTTTCAGAAAATCAACAAGATACATAAACTCTTAGTCAAACTAACCAAAGGCAGTATCCAAGTTAACAAAATCAGAAATGAAAAGGGAGACATAATAACAGAAACTCAGAATATTAAAACATAATAACTCAGCAAATTAAAAAAAAATCAGATCCTACTACTCAACAAAACTGGAAAATCTAGATGAAAGGGATGATTTTCTAGACAGATATAGGTATCAACATAATATCAGGACCAGATAAACTAACTAAGTACTTCCATAACCCCTAATGAAGTAGAAGTAGTCATTAAAATTTCACAACAACAACAACAACAACAACAAAAGCCCAGGGCCAGATGGTTTTAATGCAGAATTCTATCAGACCTTCAAAGAAGACCTAATACCATTACATCTGAAACCACTTCACAAAATAGAAACAGAATCAATACTGTCTAATTCATTCTATGAAGCAGCAGTTACACTGATACCTAAGCCATACAAAGACAAAAAA
>NW_022196902.1:7597797-7608689 GCF_008632895.1 Mastomys coucha
AAAAAAAAAAAGAGAGAGAGAGAACTTCAGACCAATTCTGCTTATGAATATCAATGCAAAAATACTCAATAAAGTTCTAATAAGACAAATCCAAGAATACATCAAAATGATCATTCACCACGAATAAGTAGGCTTCATTCTGGGATGCAGGGATGGTTCAATATACAGAAATCCATCAATGTAATCTACTATATAAACAAACTCAATGTAAAAAAAAAAAATCACATAATCATCTCATTAGTGGTGAAAAAGCCTTCAGTGAAATCAGTACTCCTTCATATTAAAAGTCTTAGAAAGATCAAGAATTCGTGGCACATACTTCTATCAGAGAGAAGCAATATAAAGCAAACCAACAGCAAATATCAAATTAAATGGAGAGAAACTTGAAGCAACCTCCACTAAAATCAGGGACATGACAAGGCTGTCCATTCTTACCCTATCTATTCAATACAATACTCAAAGTTCTATCTAGAGCAATTACACAACAAAAGGAGGTCAGAGGGATACAAACTGAAAAAGAAGTCAAGGTATCATTTTGAAGATGATATGATACTATGCACAACTGACCCCAAAAATTCTACCAGCAATTTCATACAGCTGATTTACAACTTGACAAAGTGGTGGGATATAAAATTAACTCAAACAAATCAGTAGCCTTTCTTTTCACAAAGCATAGATAGGCTGAAAAAGAAATTAAAAAAGCAATACCGTTCACAATAGTCACAAATAATATACAAAATCTTGGTGTAATTCTAACCAAGCAAGTGAAAGTTCTGTATAACAAGAACTTCAAGTCTGTGAAAAAACAAATTAAGGAAGACCTCAGAAGATAGAAAGATGTCCCACACTCGTGGATCAACAGGATTTACATAGTAAATATGGCCATCTTACCAAAAACAATCTACAGACTCAATGCAATCCCCATAAAGATTCCAACTCAACTCTTCAGAGATAGAAGAATTTTCAACGTCATCTGGAATAACAAAACAAAACAAAAAAACAAAAACAAAAAAAAAGGAGAGTGAACAAAATTCTCAACAATAAAAGAACTTCTGGATGAATTACCATCCTTGACTTCAAGCTGAACTACTGAGCAATAGTGATAGAAACCACATGGTATTGGTACAGAGACAGACAGGTGAGGCAGAGGACACTCTCAATAGGACAAAATGGCAACCTATAGACTGGGATAAGATCTTTACCAATCCTACATCCGACAGAGGGCTAACATCCAAAATATACAAAGAACTCAAGAAGTTAGACTCCAGAAAACAAACAACTATTTAAAAATGGGGTACAGAGCTAAACAAAGAATTTGCAACTGAGGGATCTTGAATAGCAGAGAAGCACCTAAAGAAATGTTCAACATCCTTAGTCATCAGGGAAATGCACATCAAAGCGACCCTGAGATTTTACCTTATAACAATCAGAGTGGCTAAAATTAAAACTCAGTTGACAGCAGATGCTGGTGAGGATGTGGAGAAAGAGGAATACTCCTCCATTGCTGATGAAATTGCATGCTGATACAACTACTTTGGAAATCAATCTGGTGATTTCTCAGAAAATTGGAAATAGCTCTACCTGAAAATCCTGATATACCACTCCTGGGCAAATACCCAAAAGATGTTCCAACATATAACACAACATATGCTCCACCAAGTTCATAGCAGCCTTATTATTAATAGACAGAAGCTGGAAACAGTCCAAATGTCCCTCACCTGACTAATGGATACAGAAAATGTGGTACATGTAAACAGTGGGATATAACTCAGCTATTAAAAATGAAGACTATATAAACTTTGTAGGTAAATGGTTGGAACTAGAAAATATTATCTCGCGTAAAGTAACCCAGACTCAAAAGGACATACACTCTATGTACTCACTGATAAGTAGATATTAGCTCAAAATCTCAGAATACCCACTATACAACTGAAAGACCATATGGAGGTTAACAAAAAGGAAGGCCAAAGTATGAATGCTTCAAGCCCAGGTAGGAGGCACAAAATAATCATGGAGGCAGAGGGAGGGAGGGACCTGGGTGAGAAAGGGGAGGAAGAAGTAAAGGGGAGAAGGATAAGGTATGGGAAGGGGCAGGAGAGAGGTCCAGAGCACCAAAAATATGTAGCAATTGGGCATGGGAAACTTGGGAACCAATAGAAAGTCCCAGACGACAGGGATGCAAGAGGCTCCCAGGATGAGATTGGATGACATTAGCCAAAATACCAATGGGCAGGGAGATAGAACCTGAAGAGACCACCTCCAGTAAGTAGACATGGCCTCTAGTGGAGGTATGGTGCTACCTATCCATCTAAATATTTTTAATCCAGAAGTGTCCCTGTCGGAAGGAAGGAAAGGCAATCCAGAGACTGCTCCACCATGTGATCCATTCTATCTGCAGACACCAATCTCTGACACTATTGCTAATGACAATACTTGCTTATAGACAGGAGCCTGGTATGGCTGTTTTCTGAAAGGTCCTGCCAGCACCTGACTAACATAAACAGATACCATTGGCAACCATTGGACTGAGTCCTGGGACCCCAATGGAAGTGAAAGATGAAGGGCTGAAGGAGTTGAAGGAGATTACAACCCCATAGGAAGAACAACAGTATCAATTAACCAGACCTCTAAGACCTCTTGGAGATTAAACCACCAACAAAAGACTATAAATGGATGGGTTCATGTCTCCACTTACATATGTAGCAGAGGACTGCCCTATCTGGCATTAGCAGGAGGTGAGGCACTTGGTCCTGTGGAGACCTGATGTCCCAGAGAAGGAGGATGCTAGAGGGGTGAAACAGGAGTGGGTGGGTTGATGAGCACCCTCTTAATGGCAAAGGGGAGAGGGATTTGGAGAAGATTCTTAGAGGGATGACCAGAAAAGGGGAGAAACATTTGAAATATAAACAAATAAAATGATTAAAAAAATTCAGTTATTTACTGTCAATTTCCTTATATAGAAAAACCCCAAAGACAAAGATTAACTTTAGTTTACATATCTTTAATGTATTTTAAAATACATTACTATTAGATGTGCTGTTTTAGGTTCAATGAGGATTCATTGTACCATTATTGCATTTCCCTTTAGGCCTAAATTAATTTTGAAAAATTAAAAGCTAAAGTATGACACTATTTACCAGATTATATTTGTCTTTTCATGTCTTTAGAAGAAAGAACATTCAAAATGTGAATTTGTTCAGTGATTTGTTCCTCAAAAATTAGAGAGTCCTCTATAATTCAATTTAAAGCACACACAGTAATGGAATGTACTTCTTACCATGGCCCAGATAGTCAAATAGCAAAGAAAAATATTCGGTTCATAAACATAGCATAATATGTAAAAATTGGGAGGTAAAAATATCTAAATACTACTTGGAGATTCTAAAAGTCCTTATTTTTGAATAATAACAAACCAAATTTTGACAATGTGCATTTATAAAAAGAATATGAATTTTTTCTCATTAGAACATATGTTTTCATTTTCTTTGAGAGGATTTAATTGTTTTTTTTCTATACATAATTGACCAACATACATAGAGACAATAAACAAAGAGTCAGTAAAGGACTCTGGAAATTAAAGGTATGTAAACTAATAGAGTATGGAGAACAATAATTACCTCTGCCAACTAGAGAGAAAGGTCAATTTAGGGAACATAAAAAACAAAATGAAATTAAGTTTATGTGAAGACAGTCAACACACGAGCTCTCAGGTGATCATACTTTCTATGAATAAATTGCTAGGAAATTTAAACATTCACCAAATGCAAATATTCATATAAAATTTTAAGCTAGTAAATTTGTTTGTTACAAAGCTCTCTTTGAACAGCACCATCTTGATGTAGTGTTATTTGACAATGCCGTATAAAATGCAGCCTTACCCAACTGATAATGTATTACATATACTTCTGTTAGAAGTAGATGATAATCAGCCATGGATCACTTCCTATTCCTCTAATTCTCTGATCTGCTGCCAGAGCAGAGCCTCATTTTCTAGGATCCCTAATTCCAAGAAAAAAAAGAAACAATAATTCTTGGAAAAATGAGAGAGAAATGCAGGTCACAGAAACAATCCAGAAGCCCCTCTGGTAACAATCGAAAAACTCTCATCAAAAGGAGCTGGGATCCAGTTCTAATGTTCAACCCTATTGATCTTATGGAACTAACTAAGGTTCATCCCACAGCATCCCCAGTGGATTCTCTTCCACACTGCTCAGGAGTACTGCAGTTGACTAAGGCACAAATTCTGTCTGTTCTTTTGTGCCTGTTTCTCTTTCTCTCCTTTTCATTTGTAGCACTAGAATCACCTCCAAAATAAACTGAGTGTCTCCAAGCTATCGACTCACTTGCATTTGGCAGAAGTACTCAAACTAAACAAAATATGCACAAGATTGTTCCAGGAAGATGTGCATAGTGAACCTACCAAAACTCATGTGGCTTCATTTTTATTATGTTTTGCATTAATTAAAGAACTCAATAATTTATTTTTATACCTAGAACTGAGAACATACATTGGTTTCACACTGTGAATTGGAGGAAAATAAAATTTTCTAATGGAGATTCCAAACATAAAGTGTCACTACTTGGCATAAATATATAGTATAAAATCAAATGACAAGCATGGAATGAGATTAAGCACATGCTTGAAAACACATATATTAAGTTCTGAAGAAGGGACCATAATATCCATTCCCAATTCTAACAAACCAGCTATAAATTATATTAGCAATGTGCATCAACAATTCAATTTTATTATATTCTTTATTGGAATTTTCAAACTGTCATAAAAACATCATAGGGTTGGTAGCTTAAACAAGGAAATACTTCTCACAGTTTTAAAGACTGGATGCCCTAGATGAAGCTGACATCTGGTTTGGTATGTGATATGGGCTTACTGCTTTTGTTTCTTAAGGTTTAAATTAAAAATTTATTTTTTTCATACAATCTTTTCTTGGTTAAATGAAATAAACTGAATCATAATAGAAATGGCACATGACTACATACATATACAAACACATACTTATACACACACAATGCACACAAATGAATGTAGATAAAGTCACCTTGGTCTATTTTTTTTCAAATTCTATTGTGTAAAGTCTGTAATTCTATGTTCTGATTTAATGTTTATTGCTTTCTAATAGTATAGTACCCATATATACCTCTAATGGACAGTGTAGGTTCAACAAATGTATCCTCAGAAAAAAATGCATAAATTTTGAATTCATAATCTTCAGATTCTACATTCAACTCTATATTAGAAAATTGCCCAAACCTGTCACCTACTAATTATGAAGGAGTTTTAAAAACTATATGCAAATAAATTATCTTCATCTGAATCCTTTTTAAGCTTTATATGATATTTCCTAATAATTGCCTATGAGTTTTGGATTATTAATTAAAACCCCCAGGACTGATAGTTCTATATGTTTCCTAGCAAGAATTGAAAAATTTTACTCTACTTCCAGGTATAGTAAACTGTAAATTAAATTTACTTAAATAATATAGACTGTTGTCCTAAAATTAACCCAAAATGTATCTTAATTAAGATTCAATGGAGATTTGAAAGAGAAATGTCCCTCTTTTTCTCAGAATTTTGGTCACCAGTTGGTACTGTATGGAAGGGTTATATGAGTGTCCAGGCTTCCTAGAGAATGGATGTTTCTGGGGTGAACCTTAAGATTTCACAGCCTTGACTCACTTCCAGGTTGCTTCCTCTTCTTTACACTTGTAGTTAAAGATCTGATCACTCAACTTCTTGTTCCTATCACCATGTCTGCTACTTGCTTCCTTACTTCTGACCTCCTTAAGTTGCCTTTGCTTATGGTATATTATTATAGAAACAGAAAAGTAAGAAATACATATGCACATCCATGACATACTATCTGGACAATGAAGAATATATGTGTTCTGATACCAAAAAACCAAATAGCAAATAATCATTTTCCTGACAACTATAAAGTCTCAATTTCTCAAGTAAGCATTAACATAGATATTTCTTGTCAATTTATTTAAAATTACACTTACCAAACATGTTAGCATGACATAGAATTCTTTTATAAATTTATATCACATCAAACATAGTTACATTTCAGAATTCAATTTGTTGCTATTGTTGTTTGGGTACAGAAAGATGAGAAAAAGCAATCATATGATATTGTTTTCCAAAATTCCATTGAATTTTATTGTTGCTGATATTGATAGTTGATAAAAATTATCATATATATATAATTCAGTAATAACTCTCTCTCTCTCTCTCTCTCTCTCTCTCTCTATATATATATATATATATATATATATGTACATTTGCTATACTTGGTTTATAACTTCTAGGAGTGAATTCTTATTATACTCAAATGCAGTAGTCCTTGTTGCTGTGTTTTGAACCGTAACTTGCTCAATTATTTTGTAATCCACAGGGACATAAGACTTGAAAATACACATATGTTGCTCTTATTATTAGTGTTCAATATAGCTCAGTGGAGGAAAGGTAACTATAAAATCAAACTCATTATTCTCTGAGGTTAAGTATGCAGGTTCTGATGATGAAGAGGCATGAGAATTTGTTCAATTGGTTTGCGGAATTCTTTTTATAACTGTCTTCATTGTTACAGGTAGCTGAAATCACTGTTAATAACTTATTACATTTTTATCATAAAATATTAACAGTAGACTTTCTGACATTCATTTGACAGTTTGGCATTGCTCCTACCTCCCAGAAATTATTTTTGCCTGGGCACTAGGCATCTAAGATGAGTAATCTAAATGTTTCCTTCAGTTTCAAGGACTGAGCTCTGAACTATTCACTAGTGGATATGTGCTATATATTCATGTTTTACTTAAATGCTTCTGGTTTCTTTGGTGATGTGAGAAAAATTACTTTCTTCAAACTTTGGTCCATTCAAATTAGCTGTTGTTTTATTCACTGTTCTATTGCTGTGAAGAGACACTATGTCCAAAGAAACTCTTATAAAGAAAAACATTCAATTGGAGGTTTGCTTACAATTTCAGGATCCTAAGTCTATTATGCCAGGATGCAAGGTGTAGGTAAGGCCTGGTGCTGGAGAAACAGCTAAGAGCTCCATCCTGATCCATGGCCCAAGAGACAGACTGAGAATCACATGGGCTTTTGAAACTTCAAAGCCTTACCATCAGTGACATTCTTCCTCCAGAAAGGACACTCTTACTTCAACAAGGCCAAAGTTCCCAGTCTTCATATAATGTCACTCTCTGATGACAAAGCATTCAAATATATGAGTCTATGGGGTGATTTTTATTTAATCCACCACAGATATATACTTTTATCATACACAGAATTTTAATTATTCTTTCTGAATAATCCAAAACTATTCATTCTTTAAAAGTTCCATAGGAATATAAACTTTTATAGTATTAGTAATTGAGGCTGGGAAGATGTTGAGGCAAATGTCTGAGGTCTGAATAAGTTCAAGACTCTTACTATTTCAACTAAGGTTCTGTTTTCTATTCCCAGTGCCAGCATGTACTTGAATATACATGTTTAGCTCTAGTTCCAGTGGATCTGATTCCCTCTTCTGAGGTCTTTGGGCACTTACATGGTACACACATGGTACACTTTGGTACACACATGGTATGCAAATATGCAGGTAATGCAGTAATATACATAAAATAATAAAAGTTAAAATTTACAAAAGCTTGCACTGTGTTAGAATTTCATTTCAATATCGTATTGTGTGACCTCTTATACTCTATAAAACACAAAACTAAAAGAGATCCAAACTAGAAACAATTAAAAATGTGTTAGAAGTAAAACATTAAGTCAACTATGCTTAGTAGAGTTTAAATGAACAGACATTTATTACAGAATTTCTCAGAGAATGTGTAGAGTTTCTGATGGAACTTTCTGAAGTACTGTAGGGAGATCTTGGTTCATTAACATAATCAGGTAGTTTTATGGGATAGAAGAGGAAGTGAAATATAGAAGTTTGAGTACAGCTTGGAGTTTGCTTATTTGGATGTGATCTGATCAACTGACAAGATGAGATAGGATCACTAAGCTTGGCTATAGTGATTAGTTGAGATCTGTAAATCAAGGGTTACAAAGCACACAGAAAGCTGGGTGTGATGGCAAAGGCCTGAAATCTGAGCAATCAAGAAGTGAAGGCAAAAAGTGGTGAAGGTTAAAATTATCTAGAGCTCCATAGTGAGGTCCAGGACAACATGGGCTACATGACATTATTATGAGAAATATATTGTCTAGCAAACAAAAATTGAAAACAAACTAAACTAAATGTCTTAAATAAGCTTTTCTTAGTTTGCTCAATCTTATTGAATATTTTTTATAGTGTAACCATTGGAAATACTGAGGCAGGCTTAAGCCAAACTTATCTTAATTCAATAATTACCAATATAATGTTGTTGTTGATAGAAATATCAAAGTAAAATAGGTTTAAACACTTTTGATTTTCTAAAGAAAATAACACATTTAAAACCACACTAACTTGACTAAAGAACTACAAGGACTAGTGATATCATTAGACTAGAGAATTTTCCATTGACAAGCAGATATGTGTTAAATTTTCCCAAATATTGCAAACATTTAATAAATAACAACAAAGAGGTTAACCCTACTGGTAGAGCTCAGAATTTCAGTGTCAAGTGGTTGTTTTTAAGCTGTGACACTTGGGAAAATACATAGTTATTTGACATTTTTCTCTGTAAATTTAAGTAGAATTTTATTAATTTTCTTGATTTTATATAAATTACAGGAAAGATTAATCAGCAGTTTTAAACTCTGAAGGCCACAGCTGAACTATGTTTCGATAACCCGCTCACTAACCACAAGTTCTAGAGAAATCCCCAGGGCATGTTTCACTTTTCTGGCTTCATTTTAAAACTGAAATTATGTTGGAGGAAATTCTGAAGAGTTTAGGAGAGGCATCCAAAATTTCAATTGCTTCTCTGAAACCTTGGAATCCTGCCTGTTAATAATCCTCATGCTCTTTGCTTAGAATTTACCCACAGAATCAACTGACAGGAAACTGCCCATCACCCTCCACCCTCCCAGCAAGACTGTGCCAAAACTCTCATCAGAAACCGCAGCGACAAAAATAGATCCAATTGAAGACTATACAGTGACTTAGAAATGGATGTATGGGTTTAAGATATCTTTATTATTTTTTCCTTTTTCCTTTTTTTTTTTTTTTTTTTGATGTCATGGTTAAAAAAGAAGAGAAAGCTCTGTAATAGCATCTGGTCAAACAACTTGCATGTCCATTCCAGCCTTGTGTAATTTAAAATATTCAGGCCTTATAAAATCCTTGAAAAGCATGGCTCTTAATCCAAACACTATCAACACACAGTGGAGTCTCATACTCTGGTTAGTCATACTGCTGGGCAAAGCTCATAGCACAGCAACAATAATAAAAGAAAATTCCCTTTGAACAGCTGAATGGCTACACTAGAATTTTTCTGTGTTCAGATGTAATTAAAAAACAGCTGTGAACGAAAATCAATTGTTCCTGGTATTCAATGGCTAATTTTCCACAATCAAAATAAAGAATGCAATATGACATGTTTGTAATGAGCCAGTAATTGTTTCTCTTTTGCTTATTGTTTTAACATTTTTCCCTTCATTTGCGGGAGCTGTCAGTTGCGTGCTTCAGAACTACATTTCACAGTTTCATCCTTTGCTCGTGTCCACATGCAATACCAGCAAGCACTGAGGGTGCTGTGTAGCCCTGCTTCCTTTATTCAAGGCAGATTTGTGATGATAATTTGTAGAGCAGTGTGGAAATGTTGGCCTTGCTTTTATGAATTAAAGAGAAGGCATCCATAAGTGTAATTATTAATAGACACCAGCATTAATTCATGGAATTTAATGTTGATCCATTCTAAAATGGTCTCTGTGTCAAAGAGATGAAGTTACTAGAATCTGTTGACCTGGTGTCTGTGAACTGCTATTTATGCTTTTAAAAACAAAACAAGACAGAAGTCACCCCAAAGCCTTTCCCCTTTCCATCCTCCTATCACTAGCATGAACAAGATGTTAGTGCAGCTGACAGTTAGAAAAGGAAACTTTTACACTGAACATTTGGAGTTTAGAGGATGGAAAATGATTAGATAAATGAGAGTAAAATATATATAAAGAGAGACAGACAGACAGAGAGACAGAGAGAGACAGAGACAGACAGAGACAGACACAGAGAACCAGACATACGTACAGGGAGGTATACATGGAGAGAACCTTTTTTTAGTGAAATTTTGAAGCTCAACATAAAGGAACTAGAAATAAATAGTAAATAAACATTGATTATTTTGTAGTTTTGTGGCATTTTTAATCTTAATTGCCCTCAGGTTGTTTATAAGAAAGATGATAACATAAAAGAAAACTGGGATTTTCTAGTATAGAAATATAGAAAATATACATACAGTAATATGTATTTCCAGAAATTTAAAGTTCCTAAGGAAAGACATTATTTAAACTCAATGTGTCATCTAGTCATTAGCGCCCAGTAAATGATAACCAGCTTCCTAAATTCCATACACATTCATGAATGGCAAATGTCTCATAGTTCATAGTTCTCCACTATTCTATTATAAGGGTGTATGTTCCTACATAGTTATGACATTTGTTAAATTATATATTTATGGTTCTGAGAAACACACTAAAGCTAAAGTAGCAGGACATAAGAGAATTGCATATTTTCAAAAAAATATAAAAAAATTAAGAGCTAGATTTTAAAATAATATTTGATTGTCATTGGGGTAAGTAAATATCTTTGATGAATCGGGATTCAAATTTTAAACTGAAATCTGTATTTCAAATTTTTATTTTTATTTATTTATTTATTTTTATTATTATTAGATATTTTCTTTATTTACATGTAAATTTCTCCATTCCCAGTTTCCCCTCC
>NW_022196902.1:7608927-7627329 GCF_008632895.1 Mastomys coucha
ATGGCTGTGAGCCTCTACATCTGTATTAGTCAGGTACTGTCAGAGCCTCTCAGGAGATAGCTAAATTTTTAATGTGCTATGTAACTAGAGTTAGAAGATCTTTAGAGGTATTATTCTATGATTAAACATCTACATGTCTACTTTTTATTTTTCTCATTTGGTATAGATTATGAACAAATTGTTAAGTACATTTCTCCTTAAAGAACTTATACATCCACGTTTTTTTTTTTTTTTTTTAATCTTTGACAACTCTTGTATACTAAGTGTTAAGCTCTTAGTCATGAGTGATTTCACAGATGGGAGGTGGACATCAACATCTGCTGCTGAGTTTCAACTGCCTCCCTTTCCTTGTGCTCTTCTCAGAGGTAGCTGTATGACAGCAGTTTCTTTGATTTTACAGTGAACTCAAGTGTTTTTCCAATGGGTCTTTTTACCCACCGTTCCCATTTACTAATATTCTCTATGCATCCTAGTCTTCACATAAGTTAAAGGAATACATGAACCAAAGCAACATGAAATTCAGCATTGATCAGTGGCTTATACATAACTGCTTCTAAATAGAAATCATTCAGCAGGATAAGGTAGATGGTTAAGAAAAATAGTCATCGGACAATAAAGTAATAGACATATTTGACAGGTACAAAATATTCACTCTTCATGCTTAATCTTTTGAGACTATATTCCCATTGACAAAGCCTCTAAGGAAAATGTAGCTACTTCCATAGACAATTTTCATGGGCAACAGAACAAGAGAGCAAAGTAATTGCTGAGAAAACATTGGGTTAATGTAATGAATGAAGAATTCTCGATTTGAAATTCTTACATTAATAACCAACATATGTTAGACTGTAAGTAGATTTCAAAATCAAATGGCAGATTTTTTTTTCTTGAAATAAGAGTAACAAAAAACAGATGCCAAAGTGAAAACCTTACTGAATTTGGCTGAAATGTTGCAAACATTGACCAAGAACATTATTCAACAATAACTGTTGGGTTTAGGGTGTAGATTACAAACACTAATGAGCCACCTGTGCTGGGGACATTAGCATAGACAGACAATTGGGGGAAGTTCTTCACTTGACAGTTCCTACTTCCAATGAGGATGTTTCTATTTTATCACCTTTGGTAACAGAACATAAGATTCCATGGAAAGGGGCAACACGAGTTCTCTGGATTATTTAAAATCCCTTAGGGAAGTTCACATGCCCATTTGGTGTCCTCTTTCTTCTACTCATAAAACACAATTTTAACTAGATCAAAATAAATAAGAGACAGTATTAAGTTGTGGAAAGAATTACATACATAAGTAGCTGTAGGAATTTGGTATTAATGTCAGCCAAAACCAGATGAGACCATACCCAGGAGAGTAAATAAATTTTAGACAAAGTTAAGTTCTGTTTTTATTCTGTGTAGCCACCCGATGAATAAATATGCATTTGTTTGACAAACTATGTAGCTAAAAACAAACGTTAATTAAGATTCAACTATACTATGCTACATATTTAAAAATTCAAAAATCTCCAGGAATATAGAGAAAAGATGATAATGAATGACCTTGGGTAATAAGATGTTGAATTAATTCTGTCTTCCACATATCCTGTTTGGTGTGTATCCAGTTCCTGCATCTATCCCCATATGCTTTCCCTTCACTTCTCATACATATGCTGAAATGTCTCCAGTAGTCTGAGTACACTCTAAATGAATCCATTCCCCCCAAGATGCAGAAAGGATCTGTGCTTGCTCCTTCATCACTGAGATTCTACAACTCCTGGTCCTGAAATTAAGCCTGGATTCGTAATCATCTACAGCTAAGATGGTATTGAATTGAATTACCGTTCCTATCTCCTCTCCTTTTTTCTTTTTTAAAGTTCTTCTATTCAGATTGCATTCTCATATTTCAATAGCAATACATTTTGTTAAACTCATACCAACAATTGCACAATCTAAAATAGCTTCATACATGCCTGATTGCTGCTCCATTCTTGAGTCATTTCGGGTTGCTTTAGGACACCAGTCTTTCCTGTAGTATCATTTCTTTTTAGTCAGATTTATGAGTGCAGTTTCAAGAATCTCACAATTTAGTCCATTGGCTATCTTTTCTGTAAAAACTTAATTTCCAGATAATTTTGTGAAGTCCCATAAATTTAGTAGCATACGAATAGTAACTACATCTAGGAAGATGGCTTTTTGGCAATAGTTTTCTGAATTTCACTGTTTTATTGCTAAATACATATATTATTTTGGCTTAGGTGTCCAGTATAAGTAATAATGTTATGATATAAAACCCAAATGTGAGATTTCTATTTTTTGGATCTTCTCCAAAACCTTTTGTAAGAGTTAATTTTCTCTTGGCAATATGTGAATTTGTCAACCTAACACATTTGTGTACCAGTTCCCTTATTGGTAGACATTTATTTTTTTGCTAGTTGAAGCTCATATCCATATTGATGACATGAAATGATTTTATTGTTAGCTATGCAACTTGAGGTAGAATTTTTTTTTTGACATGCTTAAGGAAGTTTTAGCAGATGGGGGCTAAATATCCCTAAAATGGCACATAGACTGGCAATGCACAAAGCTCTTGTATAAGGCATATCCTGACAAATACTTGGTTCTATGTCCTGTGTAATCTGTCATTTTGGGTACTGAATAGAATATAGTTGCTGTTTGTATACTTTTTGCATCACTACACACATATACACACACACACATACATGCATATATATGTACATATATATACATATATATATAAAATTGATGATACGATATCTCTGTAGCCACTAATATGTCATCTACTATATTTTATGTGACTGGCAGTAACTTCATGAATCTAAAATATATATTTTCTTTATGAGTTCCTTATCAGATTTATGACTGCAATTTCATTTTTTCTCATTATATACCTTGTGTTATTCCTTTAACAGATAATATGATCAAATTACATTTTTCTTTTTTGCTACTTGTATTAACATACTATCTAAACATTTTGCTTATGCCTTCAATCATATTTTTTTACTACTAGATTTTTCCTGAGACTACACTGACTTTATATAACACTTTTAGGACAATGGCAGTATTATCATCACATCTTCAAGTCCTTAGGTTTATTCTTCCTTGATAGGTCATGTAATTTGGTTTAATAATATTTTTCAATTTTTTAATTTTAATGTAGCTATTGGTTAATACTTTACTAATTTTATTGCTAGCTATTTTATGATGGCAGAGCCTTTACAAACTTATAAGATTACACTTAAGTTAATTATTTGACTTGTTGGTATACTTTTTATATAATTTTTAAAAAATACACTTAACATATTAATAATTTGAAGTCTTCAGTTGTTCTGTACCTAGACATACCTATTTGAAATTTAGTTTTGTTCTTCCTTTTCTAAGTTTCATACATTCTAGTTATTAATTGTGTGTGTTTGCTCTGTTGAGAAGGCCTTTCATTCCAATGTTTTCTGACAATAGTGACTGGTGGCATCCCTTGGCCTTTCCAGCCCCAAGATAATTTTAACTTATCATTATGAAAATTTCCATCAGAGAGTATAGTGTTTTATGGGAGATTTTTTTCTTCTACATTATAAAAGACAACTTTTTAAGTAATCCTGCTATTGCATGATTGCTGTTTTAAATTTAGTTCATGTTGAATTACATAAAATTCTCTTTGTGCAGCTACTGAGGGACAATATTAGTCTTAAAGCTTAATCTTTTGAAGAGAGGAGATGCACTCAATTTTAATTTTTATAAGTATGATATTGTTAAGCTATAACTTATTTTAATTTTTATAGATGCTATTTGATTTGGTGTTATTTACTCCAGATTATTTGTATTAACATTAACACTTATCTCTTATTTCTTCCTGTAATATTTCTACCACAGTCCACCAACAAAGTTACCCAACTTCAAATAATAATCTGTACAATTGGTCATCTTTTCTAATCTTAACAGGTTAAAAGTTCTGCTATTTCCTTCTTAGAATATGAAATCAGTAACATTAAGTGGTTTTGTGGGTGACACTGTGAGTGATTTAAAAGGCATAATTTTCTTAATAGATAATGTCTTCTAATTTTCTATCTTTTTGGCAAGTTATACAAATTGCACTTTTCTAGGGATGTAGATATATAAATTTTACAGTTTTACAAAACTAAATTCAGATTTTCTTATTACTGGCAAGATGATTTGGTCAATAGTGATATATTCTTTTCAAATCACATGTGATTTATATTTTTCCGTTTTTCTTGATTGTTTTTACTATCTAATTTAAAAATTATTTTAAGTCAATCATTGCTGTTATCGACCTGGACTACTACCTTAAGTGAAGATAGCTTTACTGTCTATAGGAAAGCTTGAATTAACTTCCCAGTTTGATGACGAAGGTTTGAATATGACATGTTCCCATAGACTTGCTTTGAATACTTGGTCCCCATATGACAGTACTGGTTTGAAAGAGTACACAATCTCTTTTTATTTGTTTACTTTTTCCCCTTTTTATACACTCCAGATTTTATTCCCCTCCATGTCTACCCTCCAACTTTTCCACATCCCATACCTTCTCCCCGCACCCCTGTCTCCATGAGGATGTTCCCAGACCCTCAACCCCCTCCCCACCAGACCTCTAATCTCCCTGGGGCTTCCAGTCTCTTGAGGGTTAGGTGCACTTTCTCTGATTGAACCCAGACCTGGAAGTCCTCTACTGTATGTGTATTTGGGGCTTCATATCAGCTGGTGTATGCTGCCTGGTTGGTGGTCCAGTGTCTGAGAGATCTCGTGGGTCCATATTAATTGAGACTACTGGTCCACTTACAGGGTCACCCTCCTTCTCAGCTTCTTCTAGCTTTTCCGTAATTCAACCTCAGGGGTCAGCAGCTTCTGTCCATTGGTTAGGTGCAAATATCTGCATCTGACTCTTTCACCTGCTTGTTGGGCTTTTCAGAGGGTAGTCTTGATAGGTCCCTTTTTGTGAGTGCTCCATAGCCTCAGTATAGAATCTTAAGGAGATAAAAAAAAAGGTAGCAGAAAAAGTGGGTCATTTGAAGCAAGCTTACAGGTTCTATAATTCAGTCGAAATTTTGTCTGCTCTCTGATCTGTGCTTCCCCACTCTATAAGAAACTCACAAACCTCAGCTGTTCACTCTTCCGTTATACCTTCTCTGTCAACTGTACCCTCAACTGAACAAAAATAAAGTGTTCACTAAGTGGTTTTTGTCACACCAAAAGAAAAGTAGCTGCTGGTCTTCCTCATTTGTGTGCTATGTCCTTAAGTATCTGGTCTGAGGAACTGCCTGTCATGCTGATGGACCATATGCCACATCTTCACTGAAGATAAAATGTCCTTGGTATTCACATAGTATTTGCTGTGTCAATGCTTTTTCTGACATTTGCCATCAGTCTTTTTTAAGTGAAGCAGGAGATTTGCAGAGTTCAGGGCTCAGCCCACTTATTGTTGATTTTCCTTCCCGGGTATTTGACTTATTTTCATATCCTAGTTTTATTGGTGACTCTGACTTTCAGTTTTGCTTATCAGAACACATAACATGTCCAGATAATGTTCTTGCTTGAAAGCTTTGTCCTTGGTCCTCTGTAGCAGATCCACCTAATATCACCAAATTTTGTGAGAGGAGAAACAAGGGTTGGATGCCAGGTCATGTCTCTTTCACTGTTGTGGCCTTATCTTTTCAATATCTACCTTGGTCAATTCTGTAATACCCATCAGTAATTTTACATACTCAGTTTCAGTTTTTGTTTTTTTAAAAAATTCATTCAACTTTTCTCATATTTGCTGGGATCATTAGTCTTGGGGAAGCAATTCTATTACAGAGGAAAAAATGTGTTGGTGTGATCATTGAAAAAATATATCCCATCATAAAATTCTAGTGCTGGTAAGAATCATATCATTTCTGAATTAAAATCAAAATCATATGGACAAATTCAGGAATACAATATGAGTACAGTGTACTTTGACTACAAAGCTGATAGTCTAGCTCCATGCCATTCAGTTTTTGATGAGCTTCAACTATTTTGGTATATTTATATAGTATCCTTTATATATATTTATTTTCTTTTTTTGAAAGTACAATGTACTTTTTAATCAAATCTACTCCCCATTTACTTTTTTCAAATTCTTCCATTATTTCTCCAATACCTTTACATTTATTTTTATGTACTCATTTTATTTTTAACTCAAGGGATATGTTGCCTCTTTGTACAAACAACACCTATTCTGTCATGAGCAGTCTCTCTGGAACAATGTCTCTGAAGAAAACTTATTCTTTTATTCAGAAGTTTTTAATTACCAATAGTTCCCTAGTCAGGGACAGAACTTCATGCTTCCCTCCAGGATTTAGGTTGGTATTTTGACTGGCTTAATCTTGTTCAAGTTTTGTGAAAAAAAACAAATCAAAACAAACAGACAGACAGACAGACAGACAAACCAGCAAAAATACCCAAAACTTGCAAACCAAATCCACGAAGTCATAAAAGAGAGTGTACAATATAATCAAGTAGGCTTCATCCTAGAGCTAATGGGATGGATCAGCATACAATAAATATAATCCACCAAATAAACAGATTGAAAGGCAAAAAGCCATACAATCAACCCATCAGATACAGAAAAGGACTTTGACAAAATCCATCATTCCCTCAAGATAAAAATCCTGGAGAGAATAAGGGTACAAGGGACATACCTAAAAAAGCAAAGGCAGTTTCCAGCAAGCTCAAAGCAAACACCAACCTAAGCAAAGAGAAAATCAAAGCAATTCCACTAAACCAGGAGCTTGACAAGGTTGTCCACACTCTTCATACCTTTTCAATATAGTACTTGAAGTCTAAGCTATAGTAACATGACAATTGAAAGAGTGGGGGTGAAACTAAAGAGAAGCCAAAGTATGATTATTGTATATCATTTATCTTTAATGATCCTTAAAAGCTACTAAGAAACTTCTGCAGCTGATAACAAAGTAGTAGGATATAAAATTACCATACACAAGTTACACATCAGTAATTTTCCTATATACAAATGACCTATGGACTGAGAAAGGAATCTGGTAAATAATACAGTCACAAAAGTCAACAAATATTATCTTGTTATAACATTGCCTAAGTTTGGGTTACTTTAACTATGACAAAACACCATAATGCAAAGCAATTTGTGAAGGAAAGGGTTTATTTGGTTTGCACTTTCCACATCCATAGTGTGTCACTAAATGAAGACAGAACAGGAAATTAAGCAGTGTTCGAACCTCAAGAAAGGAGCTGATGCAGAGGCCATGGGAGGATGATGCTTCATGAATTATCCCTCATGAGTTACTCAACCATGTTTCTTATAGAGTCCAGAACAATCTGCCCAGAAACAGCCACAACCACAGTGGCTGGGCCTTCCCCTATCAATCACTAATTAAGAAAATCCTTTACAGGCTTTCCTATAACCCAACATTATGATGGCATTCCCTCAGTTGGAGTTCTTTCCTTTCACATGACTGTAGCCTGTGTCAAGTTGATACAAAGTTAGCCAGCAAAAACACTAATCAAGCAAATAAAAGATGTGTAATAAAAACATTAGGTTTTAAAAAAAGGAATTGAAGAAGATATTAGAAAGCGAAAAATCTGCTATGCTCATAGATTAGTAGGATTAATATTGTGAAAATAAGGCTGTTAGTAAAAAGCATCCAACACTGATCTATCTTCTTATGCTGTTTTATTTTTCTTAATAGCCCTTATCGCCAACATTCCTAATACATATTTATTTGTTCTGTCCTAGTGTCTCCTACTTTTAAGTAAGTTATTTTCTGCATGTAAACTGATGTCTTGCATAATTAGAATCTTCATCAATACCCAACACTTTGTGCAGTCCTTGGTAACATTTTAAAAAATCCCTAATTAACAGCTGTGGATTATGTCCTCCCACACTTTCATCTTTCTTTGCTTTGTTTTGATCCTCAACTTCTTGCCTTTTCATCTAAGACCAGTATGAAGTTTTGGCTCTGAAAATCTTGAAAACATTATTCAACATAATAATTAAACACCAACATAACAGAACAAAATTATTAACCCTAAAACTAGTGTAGAAACAAATGCACTTTACAGTGTATCTCGGAGAGATGCTGCAACAGAGATTGACATTAAATTGTAAGGTTTTGAAGAAAATAGTATCAGTATATCTGATAAATACCACTTATCACAGTAGGTAATAATTTGTGCTCTCAGGAGGAAAAGGCATTAAAAAGCAAGACATAAGGATTGAAAAAAGCAACTAGAACTTTAAAGAAAATAAACATTTTATGTAATTAAAAGGAAAAGAAAAATGTGTGAACTCTAATGAAATAAACTATTAGCACCTAATTATACAGATAAAAAGATAATGTTGCTGCAGTTTCAAATACGTTTTTCAATAGAAGGTAATTTCCAATGAATTCAGAAATAAAGAAGGGCTTTACAGGCAGAGTGAAAGCAAACTTCTCCCATCCATGTCTCTTCAGGGAAGAGAACTATGCAATATCCTTCTGGAAGAGGAGGGGAGGGAAACGCAATGGATAATTTGGTTTAGGACAGATTTCTAAGTGTGTATAAAGTGTCCAAATTTAATCCTCTAGAATTCAGATGTTGAATTATTAATCTCCAGTGCAGTAAATTGTAATTGCATTGTAGCCAAGGTCTATGAAGTGTTAATTGAAGTTATGTAGCATCATTGGAATGGGCTTTCTTCTCATATAATTTGTATTCTTCTAAAACAAAAAGATTATGAACACTTGCTATCAGAGAAATGCATGCAGATAATGGTTACGTGCAGTGCAAAGAGAGCAGCACTGAAGAATGTGTGGACTTCCACATCTTAAATTCTGTAACTGGAATCAAGAGGGACTATATTTCTGCTGTTTCAATTAACCCGATCAGTGATACATTGTTGTAGAAATCTAAGTATAGTAATGCAGTCTCTTTCTTGAACTAAAGAAAAAATTGAGAATTATCCTGAAGAATGAAAGTATACAAAGAGGAGACAATATTTAAAGCATGCAAAGGGGAGGGAATATTTAAAGCATGCAAAAGGAAGGCAATATTTAAAGCAAGGAGGGAAAACAAAGCATGCAATATCATGTATCTATAGTGCGATGGTGAAGTTGAAACTGAGGATTTTTTTATAATCTTTTTTATAATCACTGTAAAGGAAAGTTTACAGTGAAAGCAATGTACACAGCCATCTTCAAGTTCTACATATTCACCTAGAATCACTAAGTCAAATTTCTGAACTTCAAATATCTCATAGTCATAAGGTTGTTTAGACTTTGGATTCTCTTTCACCTTCATGGTGTCACCAGCAACATCAATTTTATGCTAGAGGACATAGTAGTTTTCACACATCTATATAAAAGTAATCAACATTATATGGATATATTTGAGTAGGAAATATAAAAAATATACTGATGGACATTTTGACAGTTACATATGTTTTTCAGATAAGGCAGTATATGGGAAAATAAAATAAATAAGTAAAATACTTAAATTAGGTAGTATTTGTGTATAGGAACTCTACTGATTTATTTTTTGAGTTAATCTGGTATAGGACTGTCAAAAGCAATAACATGATTTTAATGGTATTTTACTACCCTCGGAGATTGATGTCTAGTCTAAGTGTTATTAGAAAGGCATCCTCCAACAAATACAGAGGAACAAATGCAGAGACCCACAGCCAAACAAACACAAGGATGGGAAAAGCCCGGGGAACCTGGAAGAAGAGGGTGAGGAAGGATTCTGGAAGCCAGAGGGGGTCCAGGTCACCACTAGAAGTGACCTAGAGAATCAACTAAGTGGGGCTTATAGTTGTCCACAAAGACTAAAGTGACAGTCTTGGGCCCTGTATGGGTCTGAGCTAGAACCTGTGCATCTATGATAATGTGACTTGGTGTTCTTGTGGACCATTAACAGTGGGACTAGGTGTATGTCTGATATTTCTGCTTGAGCTTTGGACCCTTTTTTCCTTGTTGTGTTGTCTTGTCCAGGCTTGGTATGAGTGCATTTGCCTAGTCTTATTGTAATCAGTTATGCCATGTTTGGTTGGCATTCCTGGGGGTGGCTGCTTCCTTCCTTCCTTCCTTCCTTCCTTCCTTCCTTCCTTCCTTCCTTCCTTCCTTCCTTCCTTCCTTCCTCCTTTCCTCCCTTCCTTCCTTCCTATCTCTGGCTTTCTTTCTCTCGTTCTTTCTTTTTTTCTTTTTTCTTTCTTTCTTGACTGGAAGCAAAGGAGGAGTAGTCTAGGGGAGAGTGCAGGCTACAGGAAGGAACTGGGAAGAGTAGACTTAGAGAAAACTGTGGATGGGATAAATGTATATAAAGAATATAAATAAAAAAATTAAAGTAGGTAATATTTAACATTTTAGCAGAATTATGAAAAACCAAAGTGAGAGAGAGATAGCAAGTAATTTGTAAATTTGTTTATTGCTTTCTGTATATATCCAGATATAGATATATAGTTATTGGTATTATAGCATTGTACTTCATTAGAAGATGAACATAAAATTTCAGGACATAAATTGAGCTACTATAATATGTCCAGAACTTTCATCCTCACTATCCACTGATACTTATTGCAACTCACACGGTGTACTTTGAGTCTTTTCATTTATTTTAACCTTATGGATTAGTCAAAAGTTCTTAGTTATGGGTTAAGAGATTCTAGAACCAATTCCTTATTCAAAATGGTACATGGAAAACTAAGGCCTCATTTTCATTTTATTTACTTTCCTGGTTGCAGATTAATGGTATTAACATATAATAAGAATACTGTCAGTGAATTCTGAAAATTTTCTTCTGCAGAGAAAATGACCTTACTTTTATAAAAATATTTGAAATATAATTTTAGCATTTCTGACAAATAGCTACATGTATCAATCAATCGGGGATTTCAAGTTCAATGCCCTGTGACTTCTGTGTTTTCTTAAAGCGGTTTCACCTCTGTCTTGCAGGAGAGGATATTTAGATTACAGAATGCTCAGAGGGCATTGTAATTCTCTGCAGGCAGTGAATCTCAAGCCATTGATCTGAGTGTCACTTCTCAAGCTCCCTAGGCAGAGCAGTGCTACAGTCTAGAAACATGTCCTAAATGCAGAAAATAGTCTCTTACTCTGATTATTATAAGAAAATAAATTCATCCCAATTGTTTGCTTTGTGTTAGAGATTGTTTGTGGTTGGCCATACTTATTACCTTCTAAAAATCAATACAAGTTATTAAGCTTATTCCAGCAGCATTTATACATACATATGATATGTATATATATACATATATATATGTATATATATAATTAAGGATAGAAACTGCATTACAGAATGAGCACTGAGAGGAGTGTAAAATAAGGAAAGCGCAAGGGTGGGGGAGCATAAATAGACACTTGAGAAAATTTCAAGCCTGAGTCTTTGTCTTCTTGAACTCTGATTTAAAGGTTGCCTAGCAACAGTGGCAGTAACAGCTGGGACACCCTTGATCTTGTTGTGTAAACTATTAAAAATAGGTGATGGAAAGTGGCACCATGGAAACAATGACTCCATGAAGCAGGTGTTTGTAGTGCTGCTTTGCAGGCGGATGTTAGAGGTGTAAATTACAGAAAGACAAAATAACAAAATAACTTGAGCCTTTGTCCTTTTAATCTTTACTACATCAAAAAAAAACTTATTCTTCCTTTTTGAAATCTCTTCAAAATTTTCAAGCATGTTGATAAAATAAATTAACAATAATAACTGAGTAGCACTATCAAAAATGGATTGCTGAGTTTCCAAAACAAAATTTACATTTAAGTAAACAAGAATTGGACAGTTTTAAGAACACATATTTACTTACAGAAGAATCAATACATAGAGGATTGTATAAATCAAATTGTAAAGGCAACTTTTATATTTTTTTCATGTATTAGCATTAATTTCCCAAAGACCATCTTGCACATATTTATTTTTCATTTAATAGATTTTAATCAAATATTAACTAAGACAAATACTTTTAAAGATTCCTTGTGTTTTGTTTCATAAGTGAATGTATTTTAATTAAATTTTTTGCTAATTTTATGCATAAATCTTGATTATATCATTTTCACTTCACATTCTCTTACCTCAATTCCTCATATATACCCTCCATATGCCTCTAACTTATGACTTCTCTTATATTGTTACACACACAAACACTCATGCACATGCATATGTATATATAGATACAATTTGCTGAATCCATTTAGTATTTTCCATATGCATGTGTCACTTGGGTTCGGATCATCTGTTGTGGAACTCATCCATAGGATGATTGCTTCTTCTGGGAACTCATTTCTAGGCCGCTCTGTTCTAGGAGGTGGAGCCTTGTAAGATTTCCTCTGCTCATGTGCCTTCTCAACTAGTGTTTTCATTAAACTCATTCTGTTTTTGGTGACTCTATTGTTGAGCCTTCATGAATGCAGCTTATATGACACACACAGAAGTCACTATTGTACAGTTGAAAGCCTGGTCCTCTGATTCTAAAAAGGTTTCTATCCTTTTCCCAAAATGTTCCCTCAATCTAGGAGTTGACTTGAAGGTGCATCACATAAGTCTGGCCACCATGTTTAGTTGTTCTTTAAACTAATTATGAATTTCTTTAATAGTCTCTTTCTATTGATACAAGAAGCTATTTTTATGAATGCTGAGAGCTACTCTTAACTACAAATAAATATAAACATTTAAAATAAAATTGGAAATTGGTCTGTTTACAGAAAGTAGCTGTAATAAATTGTCTTCAAGGGTGAACACATCAGTTGCAAATAGTTGGTTAGGTTTACTGTACCAGACATGATTTATCTCTTATTGAGTGTATCTAAAATCTAATTAGACAGCGGTTGGTAAGCTCAAGATAGAAATGATGCTGTTGTACCCTTGCAATACTTTGTCCTGCTGACAGTTATGGTGGTTCAAATGTTTTAGTTGAGTATAACTTTAGTTCAGTGTGACTGTTTACTGTTCTTCACCCTGTGTAACTTGATAACACTTTCTGATTTGATAAGTACTAGTCCTCAGGGAAAGGCTTCCATGGAATTCCAAGTTAATTCTTCCTAGCCTCTAGTCTAAAGTCTTCAGTGTGTGGTTTTTCCTTCCAAGTCTCGGGACTTCTGTGGTGTGTGGTGTGTGTGTGTGTGTGTGTGTGTAAAAGCACATGTGGCATGGTAAGTGTGTGCAAGTCAGAGGCACTTTATAGTGTCTGGTCTTCCTTTCTTCTTGTGGGTAGTTCCAGAGATAGGGATAAACCTTTGGTCATGAGCTTTCTCTAGGAAAACTTTAAATGTTTGATCATTTTGTGGGACCTGTCCCCTTCTTTTAACACTGTCCTGCATTGGTTTTAGATTTGCCAAGTAGCTTAGGCTGGTCACCCAATGAGAATCAGCTCTTATTCTATCTTAACCTCCTAACACTGGCACTAAGCGATTAAAAACATGTGTTAACATACAAGGCATTTTCTTTTAAAGATGGGTGTTAGGCAACTGTACATAACTCCTTATTGCAAGGCAGGCATTTGACCTGTTGTGCTACCATTTTAACACTATGATCAAAACATTAAATAATAATCATAAGTGTCTTTTACTATTTCCTACTTTTTTGTGCAACAACACTCAAAACTTCATTGTTGGGTTAGATCAATTGGATTCTTTTTTTTTTTTTTTTTTTTTTTTTTTTTTTTTTGCAGTATTGCTTAAATCAAACTTTTTCTGCCCATATAGTGAATTTTTTTGTCTTTTGAAATTTCAACTTATACATTATTATTGGAATAAAATAATGTTGGGATAGTTAAATCATATAAGTATACAAAAACTAGAACAGTCTTATAAGATCATATTCTTTCCCTCTCATTCTTTCTTTCTCTCTCTTCCTTCCTTTCTTTCTTTCTCCCTTCCTTCCTTCCTTCCTTCCTTCCTTCCTTCCTTCCTTTCTTCCTTCCTCTCTCTCTCTTTGTTTCTTTCTTTCTTTCTATCTTTCTTTCTTTCTATACCTTAACCACACTTTCTCTTCTAGTCTCTCCTCCCAGTCACTATCCCAACTCCCTTCTTTCCCCTGCTTCCCCCATTGTTTCTTTATATCTCTTCAGAAAAAGGCAGTCCTCCCATGGATATCAACCAGCTAGTGTATATCAAATATGCAGCAAGACTAGACATCTACTACTAGGCTGGATGAAGCAACCTTTTAGAAGGAAAGGGTCCAAAAAGCAAACAACAGAGTCAGAGAGCCTCTCCTACCACCATTAGTAATAAAGACAACTAAGCTACACAACCATAACGTATATTCCTAGGCCAGATGCATGCAGGCTTTCTGATTGGAGGTTCAGTCTCTTTGAGGCCAGGTTAATTGATTGTGTGTTTTTTCCTTGTGCTCTTCTGAACGCTACAAATAGAAGGAATAAATTATAGCTAAAAAGTTGGATAATATAGAACAATTTGAATGCAATTCTGTATTCAAAGGCATTTGAATGCAGGTTCCTGTTTGAATCCAAGACATGAAGAAAACCAGCCCACAAAAAACACTTTACAAATCATATAGCCATGACACATATCGATATTCACAGATATATACTAACAATGTCAACAGAAACATTTGATGTAATATATTAGATGAAATTTTAATTATATGATTCACATGTTTCATCTCTGAAAAAAATTAAAATAGGTGAATTGTATATTTTTCATCAGTTGTTTTTTTAATAGTGACTTTCTTCACTGTGGCTTGATTCACAGAGCCATTTCATCAGTGAGCAATGTTGGTTCATAAGTGGCCTGAGTATTGTTTATTTCAAGTCCTAGATCTACACCTTCAATTTCCTCAACAGCAGTAAGAATATAATTACAGTATTATATGATGTGGTTCTGTGAGCCTCACAGAACAATACGTGGTGCAATTCAGACCCTCGGGGTTAGCTCAGACGTTGCTGCCTGATAAAACACTGCTGACAAAACCAGGTGTAGGAGGCATTATGTTCAGAAGCTCCTGAGGGTTTGTGAGCAAATGATCGAAACCAAATAGAACAAAAATCAGAATTTCTCTGTGGGTAAACTCTTGAGTTTTTCCTGTAAGATGAAATGGTAGCTACTCTTGAAATGATATACGTGAATTGATTTTAATGATGCCATTTAAAAATGCGACATTTTAAAACTTTTATTTCTCTAAAATTCAATCAATTTAGACACGCTATTCTTTGACAGAAAAGTCTTTATTAATAAATGTTAGCAAGATATAAACAAATTTGTAAATTAGGTGTTTAAATGTACAATCCTACTGATAATACTCACCGCACAACAATTGCTAAGTACATACAAATTGCGGACAAATATATACAAAATCCATACAAATAGATACAAAATACATATAAATGCAACATTTGGTAAATACATACATGCGATGGTGAGAATATGTTGCAAAGAAAAATATATCATCTGTAAATTACAAAATTTCCTTTCCATTTATTTTAAATTTAGGGAAGTCTTGGAAGGATATTTTTCATATAACAGTCATACAGTTTCTTTAATATTTCTTTAAGTCATATTTTATTTATTGAAATAAAAATGAGCAACATTTGTCATCAGTGAAATAATATTCACAAAAGAGCTCTGTTACCATTTTACCAGCTTTTCAGATAGAGCTCTGATTTGGACATCACAGCTCCAGTGCTTGGTAATATGATCCAGGCTAGTAATACTGTTTTGAGAAGCTGTGTAACCTCAGGAAATAGGCCTACTGGTGAGAAACAGGTACTGAGGACCAACATTAGGTCTGCAGCTCTTTCTTCTTTCTGACCTACTCTCATGTGAGCAGTTTCTACCACATATTCATCATGACTACCCTGTCTTGAAGGAAAGTCATCCAAATACATGAGACAAAGTATTTTCTCTCTGAGTCGTTGTTCACAGGAATTTGTATCACCATGGTGGCAAAACAGCTAATACAAGAGTTCTTCTTCTCTGTTTAAAAACTGAGTGAAGCTACTCAATTTGCATAGCCACATTTGTTACTCAATGTCCTCTGTCAGGTGCTTAATTATGTTTTGCTTTTTATGAAATTAAAGTTTTAGGGACTGGAGAAATAGCTTATTTGTTGTTAGCATTTGTCTTTCCTTCGGAAAGACACAGTTTAAATTCTCAGGTCCTACATGGAGGCTCACTGTTGTGATTTCAGTTCCAGAGAATCTGACACCTTCTTTGGGCTTCCATGGGAACTGCATGTATGTGCAGTACAGAAATGTATGCATGCATAAAATAAATCTTATAAATTAGCCTGAAATTTGGAAAAGGCTAGCCAAGTCTAGTGCTTATATTTTTTTAATCATTCAGTCTAGTATCTACCATAAATCCTTTAAAACTGCTGCAACAAAGAGTGAAATGGGGAGGGATAGATATCTTCTAAAATTTCTTTCCTTATGATCAACTTAGAAAAAGGTAAAAATATGACAATTTTTCCTATTAAAATCAATAAAGCACAACAAAGAATACCATGGGCCTGAAATTAGCGAAGAATAAAAACACAACTACCAGGTACATTTAACAAAATAAAGGTCATATTTAACAACATTTGGAATCCTGAAACCAGGTCATAAAACCTTGCACACTGTAAGCTGGAAAGATACAAGTTGAATCTGGTCCTCTACTATACTTTCACTGTGCACTATTATATGGTTCTAAATTCAGAATCATAATGGATGTATGCACTATTGGACATATCAAAATATGGTCCTTATCTTTACAACAGTAAGACTTCATCTGTGGTCTAAAAAATACTTATCAGTGCACAGATAAATGACAAAACATTCTGAAGTAGTTCTAATGTCAGAGAAAGAAACAATAATGCAGCATTTTTTTCCCACTAGCACAGACTACAGTACTGGATACTCATCAAGTATTTACAAAAAACCCACTTTCCCAAACAATACAGGGTTCTAATTCAGACTCTGATTAGATAACAGTGAACAAACTCCCTCTTCACTGAGAACAGAAGCCATGACACTGGTATTGAAAGTGAATATTAAAGAGCTGAGGCCTCATATGTGAAATGTGATAGATAAAGAAAATCATTAGGGTCCTGTACAGGAAGGTGATCTAAATTTATTCATATTTAAATTAGGTTATCTGAAAAGATCTCTTAAGTAATGACTTTAGCTGACATTTGAAGATTGGTGACATTTTCAAAGATGTGAAGCACAATAACTCCTAAAAATAAATTAAGAGAAATTTGACTAGCAAAGGGGAGTTACACAACTTATTTTGTTTGAAGAATGGCTACTATACACTGCTAAATAACTGTGGGAATATGGAGCATGTCAGAGATTACTAAGAGCCTGGGAGTGTAAATGAAAATAAATTTTCATCCTTTCAGTAGAATTAGATAATATATTTGCTTTAAAGAAAACAACATTTACAATAACTACTTGTCAGTATCTAATGGTTATAGAAAATGTGCTTGTATAAAGGAATTAAGTATTTTTTAAATAAAACTTTTTAATGTCCAGTGCCCACTAGATGTTCAACTACAGCATCATGTAGAATTAGAAATGTTTTATGCATATCTGTGATACTATAAATACTAAAATAGTAGACAAACTATAATATAAAATAGTATAATTAAGATATTATTTTACTTTAAGGCACTCTATTTAAATACAAAGCACTTAAGTATGGACTATTTATAATATAATCTATTTATCTATTAAATTACTTATATAGTCTTTCATTAGTATGGACTCTGAGGATTGGTTAGAAAAAAATGCTGGATTCAAAACATTTCAAGACAAAACACTTCCAAAAATGCCATTGAGTTTGTTTCCTCTTGAGCAAACTGTATGCTGGGCATATAGTCTGGTCTTCAGAGTAGCTTGTTTACACAGAAAGACTTTGTTGGAAAAAATCCCAATTTTATATTTATAAGTGGTTATCAACTGGAGATAGCTTCTGGCTTAGGAGAAGCTCATTTCCTTTCTCAGTTTTGGAATCCCGTCAGGCCCAGACCTCTGTAGGCTCTACCCATCCTGCCACAGTCTCTGAGTTCATATGTACATTGGTCCTAATGTGTTTAAAGGAAGTTTTTCCTTTGGTTTCTCAATCCCCTCTACTTTGTAATCTATCTTCTTTCTTTTCAGTAGTGTTCTCTGAGGGGAAGGATTATATACAGACTTCCCATCTAGGTTCGAGTGTTTCAAGGACTGTCATTCTCTGCACATTTTCTAGCTGTGCAGAGAATATCTCTTCATTTATTCTCATCTACACCAGGAGGTAGTTTCTCTGATGAGGGCTCAATACTACCTTGATCTATAAGTTTAGCAGAAGGTCATTAAGAGCCATTTTATTAATACATACTTTTTTTTTCTTTTTTTTTTCTTTTAGATATTTTCTTTATTTACATGCAAATTTCTCCATTCCCAGTTTC
>NW_022196902.1:7639704-7647118 GCF_008632895.1 Mastomys coucha
GGAAGGGGCAGAGGAGGACGCTGAACCTCCTCTGTCACTCGGAAGCTGAGAGGATCGTGTCCCTGCCGACCTGCAGCTCCCCAGGGAGTCGTGGGGCTTGTGGCTCCAGGCTGGCTGCTCAGGTCTCAGAAACTCACCCGAAAGAAAATGGTGGATGCTGCCTGGGTCTCTGGCTTAATGTGCTCTATGGAGGTAGGCCCTCCACTTGCAGGGAAGGGGCAGAGGAGGACGCTGAACCTCCTCTGTCACTCGGAAGCTGAGAGCTAATACATACTTTTTAGCAGAACAGCATATTTGGTTTTTCTACTTCCTGAGGTTATCTAGATTTAGGTACTTGGTCAAGATCTGTTTGATGGAGAAAAATTGAGTCTTTGGGAGGAGTTGAGAACAGAAAACCATAATTAAATATATTGTATTTTTAAAAATCTGTTTTCTATCCAAAAAGGGAAAAGAAATGTTAGTTTTTGCACATTAGACATACCCATTTGAAATAGCTCTTGTAAATTTCCACTTAAATATTTTTTAAAGCTTTGTTTAGATGAATGTTGAATATTTCAATTCTGTCATAGAACACAAGTTCCAATACTATAACTTTCTTTAGTATTGTTAATGTGACATTATAGATATTTACTAAGTCAATGAAGGAAAAAATGACTTTTAAAGAATTCTATTGATTTAGTAATAGATTTATAGGAGTCAAACCTAATTAAAGTCCACATTGGAAACTTCAGTGAAACTCCAATTTAAAAATAATGTGAAGAAATTATGTTACTTTGAACCCAGGAATGATATTTTTGTTACCCTGAATATTGTTAAGAAAGTGGAATTTGAAGAATTTCTTAAGGACATTTATATTTATTTCACAATATTTACAGAGATGCTGAGTCATCTTAAATAGGCAAGGGTGATAATTCATATGTGGTTTACATTTATTCTGTGAGTTGAATAATGTAGGTTTCATGTTAAGAACTAAGTGATAATATCATTGTGTTTTCATCAACATACTCACATATACATGTGTTTCATTTTCTTTTCCCATCTCCACCCTTTTCAGTTCATCAGGTCACTGATTCTTTGACTTATAATTATTAAGAGGACTCTTGTAATTTAATGGTTTTTGTGTTACCTGGACGACTTGCTTAATAAACAGAATATGTCTTACCTAATTGACTCTTTCTCTTAACCAATACTACAGTTCAGATATTGAAAGGACCTTATATCATTGGGGAATCTTATGAGTCATAACTGCAGGCTACAACACCAAGATATAGAGAGCTCCATCCTGGGCATATCACCTTATGATTTTGTATTCTTCAGAAATTTGTTTAGTCTGAGTTCTTCATGGAGAAATTGAATGGAAATACATATTTCACATAGGTTTGTGAAAATAGCATGGGGACTTCATGCTAAGTAGAATTTCTGATACAAAATATGTACCACATACAAAGCTATAGATTAATAATTTAAATCATAACACATTCATATTTTTAACTATTAACTTGACCATTCTGTGACATTTAAATATGACTTTGTTATCTATCAATTATTAAACTTATAGTTTCATATTTGTTTGAGGAAATTGTTAAATTTAACTTTTAGACTCTTGTAATCCTAGAATGTTGACAGTATTATTGTTTTAATTTTTAGTTATTTTAGTTTATGTGCATGAATATTTTTCTGTGTACTTCTGTGTGTGTTTGCTGCCCAAGTAAGCCAGTAGAGTACAATGGACCACCTGGAACTGGAAATACAGATGTTTGTGAACTGCAATTTGGACACTGGGAATCGAAACTGGGTCATCAGGAAAGCAACTAGTGCTCTTAACCAGTGGGGCACTTCTCCAGCCTCAATTTGCAATACTGCTTTTTTTCTTTGCTTTGTATGTACCTTACAGCTAGCATAATATTTAGCACATAGAAAATATCCAGTCTGTGAGTATTTAGTGAATGAGTGAATGGATATACATATCTAGTAGTATTCTAAAATTGTAACTTCTTCCTTATTCAGTGCTATTAATGATCAATTGATGCTACACAAAATTGCAATTGTTTCCTATACTTGATTTAATACCATTTGAATTTTTGATTTATTTTTAATTAGAGGATTGATAATTTTGATGATTTAAATGTCTGAACTAGAAATATGCACAAATATTTTACACTCTAAAATTCAGGTTCAAGTGGAATTGTGTAAGTGTATGAACAAATGTAATATCATTTTTTTGTTTATATTTTCTTATAACAAGATTTGCTACTGCTGAATCTAATCTTAAGAGTTAAAGAAGATACTACAAGTTATGCACATGGGTAATAACTGAATCATAGACAAAAGCTTAAGTTTTAGACTTGAAACAAGGGAATTTATACTGCCTTTCTTAGTTTTGTTTGTACGCAAATTCTTTAGGTGAAGTAATAAGTTGAGTCAACTCTTAACAGACTGCTCAAAAAAAAAAAATCTTCCTTTACAGCAAGTGGAAATTCTCACAGGTGTGCTCTACTTTGTAAATCTAAAAATAATTTAAATAATGTATCTTATAATAATCAGGTGTTAATTGCTTATACCAATTGAACAACAGTAAATACACATTTCCCTTAAGGTGAAAAAATGAATACTTTATAATTAAACCTAACTCCTCATATAATGTTAAATATAGTTGAACTCCAACAAGTTTCAAGCTTTCCTTGTGATATTTTTAAATGAGTCTTTGTTTTAGAAACTCCCTAATGGAGGTCAGTAAAATGTGTCAGGAGGAAAATCTCTCCTTTACAAGCCAAGGGAGTTGAGCTTCATCTTTTGACCCCACATAAAGATTCCAGGAAAGAATTACTCATAAAAAGATTTCCTCTGACCTCAAGCATCATAGCCAGCATAGACCTATATATACATGCATCATATACACATACACGATCATGATAAAATAACATAAAAGAGTTTTCAAATATATATACCCAAAATTATGTATGTGAACTTACTGTTGAATTTCTGTAGTACATCTTATATACACATTTCTAAAATTTGCAATGGAGAAAAAAGTAATTTTGACTTTAAATTTACTTACTGTTATCTCCAATTTTCTATACATAAGAAACAGATATCTTTTAGATATAATTATTATAATAATACAGTAGTCATCCAACAGAAAAATCTATAAAGCAATTTGCCATTTCCTAATGTGAGGGCAAAAATAGTATACTATCAAGCTTGCAGTCTCATTAACTATCTACTGCATAATTATCTACAAAGAATATTTGTCATTAGAAGAACTGTAACTGGCAAACTTAACATACTATCAATGTTTTCTTTAAATTAAAATTTGCAAGTGTTTATAGCTTTACCTGACAGTTTTCAATCTCTCGGGAGACATGTAGTAACAACTTGTTTGACTTATTCCTGTGTAAAATAAACAGTGTTGGCTTTTCATTTAATTTGGTAATATAACATTGTTAAAAGCAGAGGTCCTACACTAACATATATAAAAATATCTCTACAATTATTTTACTTAGCATAAGATTTCCCTTACATATGGAACTGAAAATGTTCATTTAGTAGAAACTGAGAAAGAATGATGAGTCTATGAGGCTAAGAAAGTACTCAGAGTGAACCAAAGGACATCAATGGCTGCACACAGTTCCTGTTACATTGGGGCTATGCTCTGAGTAGTGGTACCAATAAAAATAATAGATTCTACATTTAGGAAAGCTATAAGAAGAATTTTGAAAGTTTTCACTTTCAGAAAACAGAGTATATAAATGCTTAAAAATATTACTTTTAAGTATATAAATGCTTTAAAAAAAGGAAACTAAAAACAAAAGCAATCTCTTTCATGTCATCATCATCTAACATGCCCAGATATGTGTGTAAAAAAAAATACAGCACATATTACAAAGGCATATATTCTTGCATAGCTGGATGCTTGAAAGTATGCTGATTTACTGCATGAGATAATCAGTACTTACGTTTTGTTTGGCTAGATTTTTAATGGGCCTCCTGTCCTTCTCAGTAGACTGACCTTTATTATGATACCACAGTTCTTTCCATCTGTTGAAATAAGATGATTTTTTTGTACATAGTAGGGCTCTGCTTTGAAGGGGGCAGTTCTGATGCTAAGGCCTTATTCCCCAATTGGACTTGTTCCCCATTTGCTTATTGATTTGTCAGTAAAGAAGCCCAGGGATAATTGCTGGGTAGAAGGAACAGTAGGGACTTCCAGGTCTCAGGAAGGAGAGAGGGCTTTTTTGACATGCTTTAGAAGAAAAAGAATGAAGCAACTATGTGAGGTCTTGGGGGAGGTTGCCGGGAATGGGGAAGAGCTGAGGCCTGTGGCCTCTGCTACGGGTGGGTGGCCCAGATGTTTGGCAGGGGCTAGGTGGGACTAACCACTAAAATTTAGGGAAAGTGGAGAGACAGAGATAATAAATTGGTAAGGGTATGCTTTTCCAGGCAGGTGATATCTGAGCCCAGCAATTATGCCAAGAAGGCAAGCTGTAAAGCAGCAAACTGTGTGTATGTGTGTTTTATCCACAGATTCAAGTCGCTTGAGTGAGAGCTGGTTATTTCCTAAAGCAAACTGGAAGACAGGAGAGGCTGGTGGCATCGACAGTCTTAGAGAAAAGGCAGTGGAATAAAACTACACGCAACAACACTTTCTAATTCTAGATTACTTAACATTTGGTTCATCTTCCCTCACAGATTTTAGAAACTAGTTTATTTTCCACATCACTCGATATCACATTTTTTAAGACTCAAAGTTGCTCCTTTGGCTACTGGTAGTTGTTGGCTGCTGAAGGAGCAAATAGTGTTGAACATAGCATTTTAAAAATTAATGTCAATTTTACCTACATTACATCATGACTACATTCTTTAAGCAACTAATAAGTGCTGATGAACAGTCATATGATGGTCCTTGTTAACAGACTTAACTTACAATGCCCCTTTAAACTTCCTATCTTCTCCTTTGGTAACTAATCACTGTTACCAGTTGGCTAAAGGAACATTAGGGAGAGGATTTGGGAAAGAATTCACCCTTCAGTGCAATATTTTATTGTATCTATTAATAATAATTTTATTCCCATACAATTGTATTTTGCTGCTCATTCGTGTTTAAAGTAAATGAAGGTTCTCTCACCCCTCAGGCACATTAATCTGTCTTTTTCTGATGATTGGTTCTTGTAATTTTATCACTTTTCTTGCCATGATTTTGTTGTGCACTGAATCAATTATATAACTATAGAAATGAGGTACAATACCACTTTTACTTTTAAATAAAAATCCTTATTTTCAGATATCTCTCAAGTGAGTCATAAGTGTCTCTATTCCACATCACAATGTTATTTTAAAAATCACTTAGTGTCTATTTTTACTCACTGTATTTACATCACCTCTTGAATCCAGTTGGTGAAGCCATACCATCATCAATAATTTACATTCTTTGCCAGGCAATGGTGGCTCATGCCTTAATCCTAGTACTTGGGAGGCAGAGGCAGATGGATTTCTGAGTTTGATGGCAGCCTTGTGTACAGAGTGAGTTCCAAGACAGCCAGAGCTACACAGAGAAACCCTCTCTCAAAAAAAATTTTTACATTCTTCATTCCAGCATACATTGTCATTGTTCTACCAGCATTGTTGAATAATACCTCTTATCCCTCATAGATATATTACATGCTGCCTTTACAATAAACCGTTGAATGCATGTATCCTACTGAAGTGTATGTGTGTGTGTGTGTGTGTGTGTGTGTGTGTATGCATTCATGTGTGTGTATATGTGAAAGAGTAAGAGACAGAGACAGAGAAAGGCAGAGAGAGACAGAGAATTGTCACTTCTTATATTTGCTGCTAATATATTTTTACCAGAACTAATGTTCTATCAATATCTTTTATTAGATGTATAGTTAATACATGTTTTAAGCATGCATACCCTTAGACAACCCAGAATAATTAAACCAAAATTTTAAAATATTAAAAGGACATAAATAAATCAAAAAGAATGCTGAGGGAGGCTTAAATGATACACAGACAGCCAGAAAAGAACACAAAGGCATATTTCAGATATGCAATATCCCACAGAAAAATGATGTGAGCAAGCCCACAAAAACACAAAGAAGCTTATGTATGTAAACTGTATTATGGGGCTCTGACCAGAAACTTTAAGAATGAAATGTACATGAATACAACACTTGGTGAATTGGTGGCACAGTTTAACAGTTTCTAAAGCATTCTATGTGTAAACCAGCATTGAATAATAACAAATGGATAAAATATCTAAAGGTTAAAAGCAAAGCTGTCAGAAAGGAAGTTATCCATATGCAAGCAACAAACTAAAGTGCTAGCTGTGGTAGGATCAGGGTTAGCTAAGTAATGCATCGTAGCTTAATGAGCATGCAGAGACAGACAAGCCTTAGAGGAGTTATAAAAGCATTGACACTACCTATTATACATGTATATCTTCTGACCAATGAAAAAGCGAGCTGGGCAGTTGTGGCACACGCCTTTAATCCCAGCATTTAGGAGGCAGAAGTACACAGATTTCTGAGTTTGAGGCCAGTCTGGTCTACAGAGTGAGTTCCAGCCAGGGCTACACAGAGAAACCCTGTCTCAAACAAAACAAAACAAAACAAAACAAAACAAAAAAAGATATAAGCAAAAGGACCTCCAAACAACAATAATCCTAGTGCTCAGAACTTGCTTTCTTAATTATTTTCTTCAGTACCATGACTTTCATATTTTTTAGATTAAATAAGAATTTCTGAGTTTAGAGCAGGGGAACCACGAAATGATCATTGAGCATGTTACAGTAACAGAAAGTAAATTGATGACTGTGTAAAGTTCTAGAAAGGTCAAGGGGAATGACATAGAAAGTTTCCTCAGAGCCAATATGTGCTTAGGAAGAAAATATATGATTAGACTGCAGTCTAATGCATAGCATAAAAGTAAATTTGCGTGCACATTTGAGTAACTGTGAAAAAAGAGAGATGTAAATTCTCCCGTTGTAGAATGGCTAGTAATGTACTTCAGTTGGACATCAGGAAGCAGAAATAATCTAACTCCAATAGGAGTATGAATTGAGTGATAAATATGTCACTTACAATTAATATAGGGGAAAACCAGCAACTTTATAGCAAGAACATATGACTTTAAGCAAGTGATAAGAAGTCTGTGCCACCACTGATCCTATGTGGATTTTCTGTAACCCTTAATATAATAAGGTCACACATATTCTTTTTTCCCTTATCTAAAAAAGATAAAGAAGGAGGAGGAGGAGGAGGAAGAGGAGGAAGAAGAGGAGGGGACAGAGATGGAGACATAGGGAGAGGGAGAGGGAAAATGAGAAGAAGGAGGAGAAGGAGGGGGAAGAAGAGGAGGAGGAGGAGGAAGAAGAAGAAGGGAAGAGAGAGAGAGAGAGAGAGAGAGAGAGAGA
>NW_022196902.1:7647128-7687404 GCF_008632895.1 Mastomys coucha
GAGAGAGGCAAGATAAAACCTCCCCCTCAGCTTCTTCCAGCCTTTCCCTAATTCAACCACAAGGGTCTCAGACAGAAAACTATCAGTCTCAACTAACCTGGACCCTTGAGATCTCTCAGATACTGACCAACCAACCAGGCAGCATACACTAGCTAATATGAGAGTCCCAACATATATAAAGCAGAGGAGTGCCTGGTCTGGCCTCAGCAAGAAAAGATGCACCTAACCTTCAAAAGACTTGATGATCCAGGGGTTGGGGATGCCTGGTGGAGTGGGTGGGTGGAGGTGGTGACATCCTCTTGGAGGTGAGGAGGAATGGGATGAGGAACTACAGTGGGAGGGCAGACCGGGTGAGGGCAAACCACTAGACCGTTAAAAGAAAAAAAAAGAAGCAAAATGAAGAAAAAGAAAGAAAGAAAAAGAGAAAGAAAAAAAAACTTAGTACCCATAGTGTTATCCTTATTCAGAAAATGAGAGGGTTACAACCTATAAATAAATAAATATATAAATATATTTAATAGTCATCATTAAGTCTTAGATTTATAAAAACTAGGAACAGTATGGGATGGCATAATTTTCTGGGAAAATCAAGGACTAGAGGGGCTAAATGGACAATAGATTTGCACTAGAATATGGAGAAGTAGATAGAATTCCTGGAAAACCTGTTAAATATATATATAATTTATGACTCAAATAATTGTAATAGACCTGCAAAGATATTGTAATTTGACATCTGTACCATGATGCCAATAATAGAAAATATGATAATTTGATAAAACTTTGCAACTTTTAATTATGTGAAGAATTATTTCAAAATACAAAAATGATTAAACTATAATAATGTGGATGCAAATGATTAGGTTTGAAATTTGTACAGAATCAGCAAATTAAATCAAAATAATTAGAATTCAGTTAATAATCAGTCTAATGAATAATTTAGTAATTAGGAGAAAATAAATCATTAATACAGTCAAAACTTGAGGCTTTGTAAAAAAGTTCAGTAGAGTTTAAAAGTGTCTTGAAATATTTTGTCGTATACAGTGGGACTTCGTAAAGAAATTCATTAACAGATTGGTTGATTGATTTTAATCAATGTTTTATTTTAACAGGAAAAATGATTGTATCCTACAAAAATTTAATAGGATAGATGCATTGCTATATGATAAATGAATGAACATAAACTGTACGTGATGATTATTCTTGGTCATCAAACTGACTACATCTGGAATTAACTAAAACATAATCAGTTGGGTATGTCTGTGAAGAATTATTTTTTTTAAATTAAATCATTTAAAGCAGAAGACCCTCTTTCAACCCAGATCTTTTAGATATTAAGGTTCACTTTCAATTTGGCCACAGTTTCTTGTGGATAGCTATATAAAAGACTTGAAAGAAGGAATTGTGTTTTCTTTTTGCCTATTTGCTCTTGCTTTTGCTAGAAAGTCCATTCTTTCTCTGGCATTACAGCCCACTTCTTCAAACTTCTGTCACATACTGAAGACCAACCTTCTGGACTGAACAACTCCTGTATTCTTGGACTTACTTTTGTAGACAGTCATTGTTAGATTATCTGGAGCACTGCTTGTAACCTTCTAGTAGATCCCATGTACATATTCATTCATAATATTCACTCTATAAATTCTATCCTTCTAGAGAACCCCGTCTAATACATTGAACTCAAGTAAAATTATGGACTAAAATAATGAATTTATTTCAAAGAATGATAGACAAAACATAAGAGAGAAATAATTGAGAAATGAGGAAGTGGTTTATGTGTTATATCACTTGGTGAGCAAGCCAGAGTCTGGATACTAAGAACTTACATTAAAAGACAGATGCAATGGTGCTTAGCTTTTTTTTTTTAATTATTTTTTTATTCTTAATTTATTTTTTATTAGATATTTTCTTTATTTAGATGTCATATGATATATCCTTTCCCAGTGTCCCCTCCAAAAAAAAATATAAATAAATAAATAAATAAATAAAAACAAAAACAAAACCCTGTTTCTCCCCCTGCTCACCAACTCATGCTCTCCCACTTCCTGGCCCTGGCATTCCCCTACACTGGGGCATTGAACCTTCACAGGGCCAAGGGCCTCTCCTTCCATTGATGACCTACTAGGCCATCCTCTGGTATACATATGCTGCTGGAGCCATTAGTCCCAGCATGTGTACTCTTTGGTTGGTGGTTTAGTCCCTGGGAGCTCTGAGGGTACTAGTTAGTTCATATTGTTGTTTGTCCTAAGGGACTGCAAACCCTTCAGCTCCTAGGGTCCTTTCTCTAGCTCCTTCACTGGAGAAGTCCAATGGATGCTGTGAGCCTCTACTTCTGTATTAGTCAGGTACTGTCAGAGCCTCTCACACTTGTTGGCATCCACAATAGTGTCTGGATTTGATGACTGAATATGGGAAGGATTCCCAGGTGAAGCAGTCTCTGGATTGACCTTTCTTCAGTCTCTGCTCTTGCTGAAAGCAATCTAGAGAGTCAATGCAATCCCCATCAATATTCCAAGTCAATTCTTCACAGACTTAGAAAGAGCAATTTGCAAATTCATCTGGAATAACAAAAAAAAACTAGGATATTGAAAACTATTCTCAACAATAAAGGAACCTCTGGTGGAATCACCATCCTGGACCGTAAGCTGTACTACAGAGCAATTGTGATAAAAAACTGCATGATATTGGTACAGTAACAGTACAGTAATATTATGATCAATGGAATAGAATTGAAGACCCAGAAATGAACCCACAAACTTATGGCCACTTGATCTTTGACGAAGGTGCTAAAACAATCCAGTGGAAAAAGGACAGCATTTTCAACAAATGGTACTGGCTCAATTGGCAGTTAGCATGTAGAAGAATGCAAATCGATCCATTCATATCTCTTTGTACAAGGCGCTTACCTTAATCCCAACATTCCTAAAATGAGCTGGTAGGTAGAGGCTGAAGAATCTTCCAGAATATGCCTTACTATCAAAGAAACAAGGAGAAAACAAGAAAAAAAAAGAAGAAAGACAACCACTGTTTATCACAAAAGAAACTTTTTTGTGAGGTCTAATATATATATTATATATATATATATATATATATGTATATATATATATATATATATACACACACGTATGTATATATGTGTGTGTGTGTGTGTGTGTGTGTGTTTGTGTGTATACTATATTTTAAAAGTTAATAGCTTCAGACAGAGAAAGAGTTTCTTTAGGAGTGCAGTAGCTGGCAGGCCACCCATGCTCAAAATGATGACCACACATCCTTTAGTATTCGACCAGTACAAATTAAAATGGATACGTTACTGAAAAATAACTTGTAGAGAAGTTAAGAAGGGGTGAAGAGCAAATATAGGTTGAGTTAGGAGAGCTGTCAATGGTAACAGTACTTAAAATGCACTGTACATAATTCTCAATTAATAAATACATTATTTTTATTGAATTATTTTATTCATTACATTCCAAAAGTTGCTCCCCTTCCTTGGTCCACTCCCCTAATTTTTCATCTCCCTAGCCCCTCTCTTTCTGACTCTGAAAGGATGCTCCTCCACTCTCTCACCCACATCTACCTCACCCCCATCTATATCCTTCTTTCTTAGGGCACCAAATTTCCACAGGATTAAGTGCATCCTCCCCCACTGAGGCCAGAAAAGGCAGTCCCCTGCTATACATGTGCCCAGGCCCATGGCCCAGCCCATGTTTTCTTCTTGGCTGGTGTTTAGTCTCTGGGAGCTCTGAGGGGTCTGGGTTAGTTGATACTATTATTCTTCCTGTAGGGTTGCAATCCCCCTTAGCTCCTTCAGTCCTTCTCCTAACTCTTCCATAGGGGTCTGTCACCTCAATCTAATGGTTGACTGTAAGTATCTGCATTTGTCTTAGTCAATTGCTGTAGAGTGTCTCAAAGAATAATCATGCCAGGCTCCTGTCCACAAGCATAATATGGCATCAGCGATAGTGTCAGGGTTTGGTGTAAGCACAGGATCCCAATTTGGGTCAGTCACTGAGTAGTCTTTCAGTCTCTGATCCATTTTTGTCCCTGCTTTCCTTTATACAGGAACAATTCAGGGTCAACACTCTGAAGATGAGGGGTCCCCTACCTACTGGGGACATGTCTACCTCCTGGAGGTGTTCTCTTCAGGTTCCATCTCCCCACTTTGGGCATTTTAGTTAATGTCATGCCCATTATTTTTAAAAACTCACCACTTTAAACTTTTGGAATGAAATCCCCACTGAAGAGTGATTAGCAACTTGAAAATACTAAACATATATGTCCAAAGGTCAGTGAACAACAGGGATATATTATGAGAAATACATTCTCATTATCCTACGCAGCAGGGAAATTTCAGTTCACTTCCTTACTCAAGCCTGGATGTTACAGCTCACCATACACTTTCCCCCTAATACTTCTTGACTGCAGTCCTTTGGGGGAAATTGTACTAAACATGCTGTAGTGAATCATAATTTATGTTGATTATTTTCATATCTTATCATGGAAAGGGCACAGAAGAAATACAATTAAAAGGATATAACATGGTGTAGCTTTCTAGGGTATGTAAGATTAGAGCACACAGGATGATATGTCACTAAATTTGAAGTGACTGAATGAGACTGAGAATTCTAAACACTAGTGTAGCATTAAAAAACAAACAAACACATTTCAGCAACACTGAATTTATAAAAGTCATTCCATAATGTAGGATTTCATATAATAATTCACATGTTTACTTGATTAAATTATTGAATTTTCTAACTTTTTGACACTTAAAATAGCAATGTTTAATTACATACCCATTGCATAGCTGTCAAAATATTTTTTCTGTGTTTATTCCATAACATTCTTTCCTTCAAGGTTGTTTATTTTTTCAATTTTAAGTCTTCAATAAAAGTACTAAGCAAGATCCCCAGGGTTGTTTTTGATTGCAAGTATCACCATCATAGAATTTTACAATTTTGTTACTATGACAGTTCTTCAGAAACAGTGACATGACATAGGAAGCTGTCATGGCTGATAAGGCCTTTCCTGGATTCCTCTGCAGGACTTTCCTGAGGCTCTTGAGGAAGTAGCACTATTTGCAGAAATATTTCTTTGAGACTATTTTGTTAATAATCTGCTTCCATTTTACTCAGAAGGGACATCATGAACTTTACTCTCCATTAAAGTCAATTACTTGGTGCTAACATTATTAATGACTTAAACAAAAACTGTTGGCTTTGCCAAAATCTCTGCTAAAGTCTTCACTGTGAATTTTATTAGTGCCCCTATTTCTGCTCCGTATGTGGATTCCTTGGCTTCTCCCTGTGTCACACTATGTATTTCTGTTCTTGCCTCATAATAACTTTATGAAACAAGTGTTGATATATGCACATAAGGTATATAAACATAGTTGCTGTCAGTCAACATTTCCAACACTAGATTTAAAATAAATACATATCTATACAACTATTCACAGCAATTTCAAAAGAGAAAGAATTTAGAATACAAGAAGGAATACTCCATTTTTTTCTTCAGCTGGAGAATAAACAAACAGTATATCAATACAGTAGAATAGTATTCATCTATCAAAATAAACGAACCATTGTATTTATAAAACTTCGGTGATTACAAAAAACATTATGTTGACTTCATGGAGGCCAAAAGCTAAACATAGTAGATTTCTCTTATTTGATATCTATCTTCCCTTGGTTTCGGCTAACCATGACAACTTCACTCTTAGAACATTCAATGAATAAAATTCCAGAAATAATCACTTCACAGTTTTAAAATTATATGACATTCAGAGTGTCACAATGAAATTTCACACCATCTCTGTCCTTTATCCAGTATATTCACATGACCTAAGTCATCAAACTGACGATCCTGTGATTTAATACCCCACAAGTGCTACTCTTGTGATACAGGCACTTTTTGTTTTTTGGGTTTTTTTTTTTTTTTAGGTTTTTTTTTTTTGTTGTTGTTGGTTGATTGGTTGAGTTTTGTTTTGCTTTGTTTTGTTTTTTGAGACAGGATTTCTCTGTGTAGTCTAGGCTGTCCTGAAACTCATTCTGTAGACCACCTGCCTCTACCTCCCAAGTATTGGGATTAAAGGTGTATGCCACCACTGCCCAGCAATACAGGCAGTTTTAACATGCATAAGAGAAAGAGTGATAGAATTTGCTTAAACAAAAATCAAAGTTCACAAGGAAGTGCTCTAATCCAGGGATTTGGGTGAGATTGCCATTTTTCTCTCCAGGTGACTTTCTAAGGAAGAACTAGCCAGAGGCACAGGCCTCACTAGTAGCAGATCAGCCAGGACAGGATGCTTTCTACCTCCATCTACACCTAGGAGTGACTGAGCATCCACAGCCATCTCTGCCCCTTCCCCAGAAAGCAGACAGCTTGCTTCCAGGGAGTGCTCCAACCCAGAAACTCAGGTGAAGTAACTATTCTCTCTCCAGTGACTTTCTAAGGCAGGACCAACCAGGAGGCACAGGCCTCACAAGTGGCAGGGCAGCCAGAACAGGATCCTTTCTAACTCAGGCTACAGCTAGGAGGGACAGCAGATCCACAGCCCTCTCTGCACCTTTCCCACAAGTGGAGAGCCTTTCTCTAGGCTGTGCTCTGACCCCAGGATTCAGGAGGGACTACTCACCCACAGCCATCTGAGCACTGGTTTTACCAGAGGAGATCTGATCTCCCTCTCCCAGAAGTGCTGACACAGGATTACAGACCCATAGAAGGGACAAGCTCCAGCCAGAGACAGCAAGAACATCTAACACCAGAGATCAACAGATGGCAAAAGGCAAACACAAGAAATTATCAAGAGAAACTAAGACTACTTGGCTTCATCAGAATCTAGTACTTCCACCACAGCAAGTCCTAGATATCCCAAAACAATAGAAAAGCAAGATTTGTTTCTAAAATCATATCTCATGATGGTGATAAAGGAATTGAAGAAGGACATGAATAACTCCCTTAAAGAAATATAGGAGAACACAGGTAAAGAGGTACAAGCCCTTAAAGAGGAAACACAAAAATTCCATAAAGAATTACAGGAAAGCACAACTAAACAGGTGAAGGAATTGAACAAAACCATCCAGGACCTAAAAATGGAAACAGAAACACTTAAGAAATCACAAAGAGAGACAATTCTGGAGGTAGAAATCTTAGGAAAGAAGTCAGGATTCATAGATACAAGCATCACCAACAGTATACAAGAGATAAAAGAGAGAATGTCAGGTGCAGGGCCAGTAAAGACCTTCAACAAAATTATAGAAGAAAACTTCCCTAACCTAAAGAAAGAGATGCCCATGAACAAAAAAGAAGCCTATAGAACTCCAAATAGACTGGACCGGAAAAGAAATTCCTCCTGTCACATAATAGTCAAATCACCAAATGCCCAAAACAAAGAAAGAATATTAAAAGCAGTAAGGAAAAAAGGTCAAGTAACATATAAAGGCAGACCTATCAGAATTATACCAGACTTCTTACCAGAGACTATGAAAGCCAGAAGATCCTGGGTCATACAGACCCTAAGAGAACACAAATGCCAGCCCAGGCTACTATACCCAACAAAGCTCTCAATTACCATATATGGAGAAACCAAAGTATTCCATGACAAAACCAAATTTACACAATATCTTTTCACAAATCCAGCCCTTCAAAGAGTAATATGAGGAAAACTCTAACACAAGGAAGGGAACTACATTCCTGAGAAAACAAAAAAGTAATCTTCCAACAAAACTAAAAGAAGATAGCCATATGAACAGAATTCCAAATGTAACAACAAAAATAACAAGAAGCAACAATTACTTTTCCTTAATATTTATTAATATCAATGCACTCAGTTCCCCAATAAAAAGACATAGACTATCATACTGGTTATGTAAACAGGACTCAACATTTTGTTGCATACAGGAAAACCACCTCAGTGACAAAAAGAGAAAATACCTCAGAATAAAAGGCTGGAAAAATATTTTCCAAACCAATGGTCCCAAGAAAGAAGCTGGAGTAGCCATTCTAATATCGAATAAAATTGACTATCACCCTAAAGTGATCAAAAAGATAAGTAGGGACACTTCATATTCATCAAAGGTTTGATCTAACAAGATGGACTCTCAATTCTCAACCTCTATGCTCCAAATGCAAGGGCATCTACATTTGTAATAGAAACTTTATTTAAGATCAAAACACGCATTGCCCCACACACAATAATAGTGGGAGATTTCAACTCCCCACTCTCTGCAATGGACAGATCATAAAAACAGAAACTAAACAAAAACACAGTGAGACTAACAGAAGTTATGAAACAGATGAATTTAACAGATATCTATAGAACTTTTTATCCTAAAACAAAAGGACATACCTTCTTCTCACCACCTCATGGTACCTTCTCCAAAATTGACCAAATAATTGGTCACAAATCAGGCCTCAACAGATACAAAAAGATTGAAATAATTGCTTGCATTCTATCAGATCACCATGGACTAAGGCTGCTCCTAAATAACAACATAAACAACAGAAAGCCCATCTACATGTGGAAGCTTAACAACACTCTACTCAATGATAACTTAGTCAAGGAAGAAATAAAGAAGGAAATTAAAGACTTTCTAGAGTTTAATGAAAATGAAGCCATGGCATACCCAAACATATGGGACACAATGAAAGTAGTCCTACATGGAAAACTAATAGCTTTAAGTGCCTCAAAAAAGAAACTGGAAAGAGCATACACCAGCAATTTGACAGCACATCTGAAAGCTCTAGAACAAAAAGAAGCAAATTTACCCAAGAAGAGTCAATGGCAGGAAATAATCAAAGAGAGGGCTGAAATCAATCAAATAGAAACAAAAAGAACTATACAAAGAATTAACCAAATTAGGAACTGGTTCTTTGAGAAAATCAGCAAAATACATAAACCCTTAGCTAGACTAACTAGAGAGCAAAGAGAGAGTGACAAGATCATAAATGAAAACGGAGACAATAACAACAGACACTGAGGAAATCCAAAATATCATGAGATCCTACTACAAAAGCCTATACTCAACAAAACTGGAAAACCTAGATGAAATGGACAAATTTTCTAGACAGATATCAGGTACCAAAGTTAAACAAAGATCAGATCAATGATCTAAACAGTCCCATATCTGAAATAGAAACAGTCATTAATAGTCTCCCAGCAAAAAAAAAGGCCAGGACCAGATGGGTTTAGAGCAGAGTTTGATCAGACCTTCAAAGAAGACCTAATACCAGTATTCCTCAACCTATTCCATAAAATAGAAACAGAAGGTAATCTACCCAATTTCTTCTATGAAGCCACAATTACTCTTATAACTAAGCCACACAAAGACCTAACAAAGAAAGAAAACTCTAGACCAATTTCCCTTATGAATACTGATGCAAAAATACTCAATAAAATTCTCGCAAACCCAATCCAAGAACACATCAAGACGACCATCCATCATGATCAAGTAGGCTTCATCCCAGGGATGCAGGGATGGGTTCTGAAATCCATCAATGTGATCCACTATATAAACAAACTCAAATAAAAAAAAAACATGATCATCTCATTACATACTGTGAAAGCATTTGACAAAATCCAACATCCCTTCATGATAAAGGTCTTGGAAAGATCAGGAATTCAAGGCCCATACTTAAACATAGTAAAAGCAATATACAGCAAACCAGTAGCCAACATCAAACTAAATGAAGAGAAACTTGAAACAATCCCAGTAAAATCAGGGACTAGACAAGGCTGCCCCACTCTCTCCCTACCTATTCAATATTGTACTTGAAGTCCTAGCCAGAGCAATTAGACAACAAAAGGAGATCAAAGGGATAGGAATTGGAAAGTAAGAAATCAAATTATCACTATTTGCTGATGATATGATGGTATACTTAAGTGACCCCAAAAATTCCACCAGAGAGCTCCAAAACCTGATAAACAACTTCAGCAAATTAGCTGGATATAAAATTAACTCAAGCAAGTCAGTGGCCTTCCTCTACACAAAGGATACGTAGGCTGAGAAAGAAATTAGGGAAACAACACCATTTCACAATAATTACAAATAATATTAAGACCTTGGTGTGACTCTAACTAAGCAAGTAAAAGATCTGTTTGACAAGAACTTCAAATCTCTGAAGAAGGAAATTGAAGAAGATCTCAGAAGATGAGAAGATCTCCCATACTCGTGGATTGGCAGGATTAATGTAGTAAAAATGACCATCTTGCCTAAAGCAATCTACATAGTCAGTGCAATCCCCATCAAAATTCCAACTCTATTTTTCACAGACTTAAGAAAGAGCAATTTGCAAAATCATCTGGAATAATAGAAAACCCAGGATAGTCAAAATTAATCTCAATGATAAAGAACTTCTGGTGGAATCAAGCTGTACTACAGAGCAATTGTGATAAAAAAAAAATGCATGGTATAGGTACAGTGACAGGTAGATCAATGGAATAGAATTGAAGACTGAGAAATGAACCCACAAACCTATGGCCACTTGATCTTGGACAAAGGAGCTAAACCATCCAATGAAAAAGGACAGCATTTTCAACAAATTGTACTGGCTCAGCTGGCAGTTAGCATGTGGAAGAATGCAAATCGATCCATTCCTATCTCCTTGTACATAGTTCAAGTCCAATTGGATCAAGGCCCTGCACATAAAACCAGATACAGTGAAACTAATAGAAAAGAAACTTGGGACATCTGGGTTGTTTGCAGTTTCTGGCTATTATAAATAAGGCTGCTATGAACATGTTTTAGCATGTTTATTACATGTTGGAGCATCTTCTGGGTATATGCCCAGGAGTGGTATAGCTGGGTCCTCTGGTAGAACTATGTCCAATTTTCGGAAGAACTTCCAAACTGATTTCCAGAGGTGTTGTACTAGCTTGCAATCCCACCAGCAATGAAGGAGTGTTCCTCTTTCTCCACAACCTCTCCAGCATCTGCTGTCACTTGAGTTTTTGATCCTAGCCATTCTGACTGGTGTGAGGTAGAATCTCAGGGTTGTTTTGATTTGCATTTCCCTGATGACTAAGGATGTTGAAAATTTCTTTAGGTGCTTCTCAGCCATTCCGTATTCATCAGTCGAGAATTCTGTTTAGCTCCGTACCCCATTTTTAATAGGGTTATTTAAATACTACTCAGCTATTAAAAACAATGAGTTTATGAAATTCTTAGGGAAAAAGATGGATCTGGAGAATAACATCCTGAGTGAGGTAACCCAATCACAAAAGAACACACATGGTATGCACTCTCTGATAAGTGGATATTAGCCCATAAATTTGGAATACATGAAGTACAATCCACAAACCACAAGAAACTCTAGAAGAAGAAAGACCAAAATGTGGACACTTCATTCCTTCTTAAAAGGGGGAACAAAATACCCATGGAAGGAGTTGCAGAGACTAACTATGGAGCAGAGACTGAAAGAAGGACAATCCAGCCTGATATAGCTGTCCCCTGAGAGGCTCTGACAGTACCCAACTAATACAGAAGTAGAGGCTCACAGCTATTCATTGAATACAGGGTCCCTAATGAAGGAGCTAGAGAAAGGACCTAAGAAGCTGAAGGGCTTGTAGTCCCTTGGGACAAACAACAATATGAACTAACTAGCTACCCTCAAAGCTCCCAGGGACTAAACCACCAACCAAAGAATACACATGGTGGGACCTCCATGTGTATTCACGTTGCTATAGCAGCATATGTATAGTAGAGGACGGCCAAGTCGGTCATGAGTGGGAAGAGAGGCCCTTGGTCCTGTAAAGGTTCTATGCCCCAGTGTAGGGGAATTCCAGGGCCAGTGAGCAGGAAAGGGTGGGGTGATGAGCAGTGGGAGGGGGAAGAGAGCAGGGGTTTGTTCTTGTTCTTGTGATTTTGTTTTGTTTTGTTTTTGTTTTTTGTTTTTTTGGTTTCTTGTTTTTGGAAGGGAAACTGGGAAAGGAGATATCGCATGACATGTAAATAAAGAAAATATCTAATACAAAAAAAACCAGAGGGGGGTGGTGGGCAAGAGCCTTGGTTACATGGACACAGGGGAAAATATCCTGAATAGAACACCAATAGCTTATGCTCTAAGATCAAAAATTGACAAATGGGACCTCATAAAATTATAAAGCTTCTGTAAGGCAAAGGACACTGTCAATATACAAAACAGCAACCAACATATTTGGAAAAGGTCTTTACCAATCCTATATTGGATAGAGGGCTAATATTCATTATATACAAAGAACTCAAGAAGTTAGACTCCAGAGAACCAAATAACCATATTATTAAAAAGTGGGGTACAAAGCTAAACAAAGAATTCTCAACTGAGAAATACCAAATGGCTCAGAAACACTTAAGAAATGTTCAACATCCTTAGTCATCAGGGAAATGCAAATCAAAACAACCCTGAGATTCTACCTCATACCAGTCAGAATGGCTAGCTAAGAAACTCAGGCAACAGCAGATGCTGGTGATGTTCTGGAGAAAGAGGAACACTCCTTCATTGCTGGTGGGATTGCAAGCTCGTACAACCACTATGGAAATCAGTTTGGTAGTTCCTCAGACAATTGGACATAGTACTACCTGAGGACCCAGCAATACCACTCCTGGGCATGTACCCAGAAGATGCTCCAACATGTAATAAGGACACATACTCCACTATGTTCAGAGCAACCTTATTTATAATAACCAGAAACTGGAAACAACCCAGATGTCTCTCAAAAGAGGAATGGGTACAGAAGATGTGGTACACTTACACAATGGAGTACTACTCAGCTATTAAAAACAATGAATTTATGAAATTCTTAGGCAAATGGATGGATCTGGAGAATATCATCCTGAGTGAGGTAACCCAATCACAAAAGAATGCACATGGTATACATTCTCTGATAAGTGGATATTAAGCCAGAAGGTCAGAACACACAAAGTACAATCCACAAACCACAAGAAACTCAAGAAGAATGAAGACCAAAATTTGGATACTTTATTCCTTCTTAAAAGGGGGAATTAAGTACCCATGGAATGAGTTGCAGAGAAAAACTATGGAGCAGAGACTGAAGGAAGGACAATCCAGAGACTGTTCCACTTGGGAATACTTCCCATATTCAATCATCAAATCCAGACACTATTGTGGATGCCAGCAACTACTGAATGATAGGAGCCTGATATAGCTGTCTCTTGAGAGGCTCTGACCGTACTCAACTAATACAGAAGCAGAGTCTTATAGCTATCCATTGGACTGAGTACAGGGTCCCCAATGAAGGAGGTAGAGAAAGGACCCAAGGAGCTGAAAGGTTTGTAGCCCCATAGGACAAACAACAAAGGGAACTAACTAGTACCCTCAGAGTTCCAAGGGACTAAACCAACAACCATAGAGTACACATGGTGGGACTAATGGCTCCAGCAGCATATGTATAGTAGAGGATGGCCAAGGCGGTCATCAATGAGAAGAGAGGCCCTTGGTCCTGTGAAGGTTCTATGCCTCAGTGTAGGGGAATGCCAGAGCCAGTAAGCAGGAGATGGTGGGGTGTCGAGCAGGGGGAGGGCAGAGGGAACAGGGGTTTGATTTTGTTTTTGTTTTTTTTTTTTTAATTTTAATTTTTTTTTCTTTTTTCAGAGGGGAAACTGGGAAAGGAGATATCATACGACATGTAAATAAAGTAAATATATAATAAAAATAAATAAAAAACATCATCTCAATAAACAAAAAAATCAAAGTTCATAGTATATATACATTATGTAAATACATTATTTATATAAAGAATAAACACTATTTGTATAACTTTTATTACAGAATTGTTTTAATCATTCTATTTTCTATTTTTTACTATGGCTAATATCTTATTGTTTCTAATGTAAAAAAGATAAATTTCCCTATAGATATATAACATTCACATAAATAATAATGTACAGGGTTTAGTATTATCCATGGTTTCAGTGATCCATTCAAAGATTTCAAGTGTTAACAGAAAGGAAAGAGTAGATTTTCATATTATATTATTAATTCAATGAAATATGGAATTAAATTATATGAAAGTATAAAGATAACTAATTTAATTTTACTATTAAAAACAGATTAGTATTTGCTAGGTGTCAGCAAATGAGTTTTTACTGAGGGCTTTTGAAAAGAATACTTACATTTTATGGAGATAATCTAGTTAGTTTATTATTCTGTTAGGCAGGTTAATAGAAGTAATTTAATCTTGCATTCTCATGTTCAATTAAAATTTATTGATGTTCATCTATATTTGTAGAAGATCATTATCATACAATGTATAATATAGGAAATGATCTTACATCAGCTTTGTTTTGGAAGGACACTGAGATTTAATATATCATGGAATCAAGAAAAATTTATATTTGTGGATCCACAGAGCTAAATAAAGAAAGAATGTATTTCAAAGGTACCATCTTTAATCTGATCATATTCAAGTAGCTCTGAGAGCCTGGAGACAGGTCAACAAGAAAATACTTCTCTTCCTGAATGTCATGTCATATTTCATATCATCCGAGTACTCAACAAACACAGGACAGAATGCAAATTGATTTTTATTTAAGCTTAATTTGTTACCAAAAGTAATTTATGGCCATCAGAAACTCCACAAATTAAACAGGAAGGTACCATCACTACCTCCAGCTTCAATGTAATGGAGTCAACATAATATGTATTTGTTTCAAAAGTACCATGTTAATGAGTGATAGTGATTTAACCCAACATCATACCATCGAGATGTGCAAAGTCATAGATGGATAGATAGTTATGTCAGTGGATAGATTAATAGAAATTAATAGATATTGAATGTGTGTGTGTGTGTGTGTGTGTGTGTATGTGTGAATGCATGCTCTTGGCATGGTTCATGTTCACAGGTAAAGAACAACTTTAGGGAGTAAGTTTTTTGTTTCTGTTTCATGGGATGCAGACACTGCAATCAGAGCAAGTCACATGGATAGATGGGTAAATGATTGATAGATAGATAGATAGATAGATAGATAGATAGATAGATAGATAGATAGACAGACAGAAAACTACTGTCTTTCTGATTACTAACAAAAAATAATATTCATCACCATAATTATTTGAAATAAAAGACATGCTAATGTCTTGTCTATTAAACTCACTGAATATACAATGTATAAGCCCAATCCTTTTCAATATTAGTAAGTCACAACATATGTGGAGATTTAAGTGGGAAAATATCTAGAGTAAATTGATATCTGATAACTTACTGGATCTACCATTCCACATGAGGACACATCTATTCAATACACATTTTCTGAGTATTTGCTGTATTCTAAGTCATGTATACATAAAAATACCCATGAAACTATTTCCCAGCTTTTATTAATTTATCTAAAGAAACCATTCAGCATAATCTGATTCTAATTAGATTTAAGTACCACTAAATAGCAGGGGAATCACGCATGGTACAGTTAATCATCTAACTACCTGTGGGTAGTGAGCTCATGGACATTAGAAGGAGCAAAATGCAGCTTCAGCACAGGGGAATTATGGAATAAGAATCTACTTCAGAATACAATGCACTATTGTATATACATCATATATTTGTCAAAACTTATAGGAGGTACAGAATGAATCCTAATGACAATCTATAAAATTTATCTGATAACAATACATGATTTCTCGACATGAGGTATAATGAATCACACTAAAATAAGATTTTAGATTCCAGTAAAATTGTTGGTATCACTACCTCTGAAACTTGGGACATCACATAGGTGGGACCCGAATACCTGTTGCTAAGGCAACAGTCACCATATTCCCAAAATCCACTTGGCTCACCTCCCATCTTTACCTGTGATTGTGTCATCACCCATATATAAAAATGATTCCCGATCTCTCTCTCTCTTTCCCCTTCTCTTTCTGCTACCACCTTGCCTCTCTCTCTCTCCCAATAACCCTCACATGGAACTGTTTGTTCTGGTGTAGTCCTTCTAAAGTCACATGACATTCAAGATCATAACAAAAACAGTGAGTGAAATAGGTATGTGAAAATCAGGCTCTTGTTCTCCCACTGGATCACATAGGTAGATAGATGGTCTCTTTTTGCATTAATGATTAGATGCAGAAATGTATATGTATAAACATGTATGTTCCTAAATATAATTTATTTGGTCTGTGTAATGTTACACATATGTATGCTTTGTGGCTGACTATTTCTTATTGAGTAACCTATTAGCTGCTATTTCCTGGGGAACACTAATTCTCCCATTCTCAGCACTCATTAGTTCTCTGTATAGAGTTAAGACTTCATGGACTTTGTTTTACCCTCTTTGGCACATCAATTGCTGGCATACTAGAAGATGCCATGCAAACTTCCAAAGAAGGGAAGCAATGAACATCTTATCCCACTAGGATGCCTGTGAACCACAACAGTAACTTGCATGAAATGATAGCCCTAGTGAAGTAATGGATCCTGGAAGAGAACCTACAGCACCACCTTTACTAAACTGGTGGAATCTCTAAAAGAAGTTCTAAACATTTGCCCTTTTACTCACAGATAGATATAATCACTAAGGTGCTAACAAACTAGTCCAAAAGGTATGTACAAGCTCTTCTATGTTTAATTTCTATCATTTTCTTAATTAAAAGAATCAAGAATAATAAAGATATAAATATTAGATATGTTGGTCCTACCTGAAATTCCAGTAGATAGGAGTCTAAGGCAGGAGGATTGCTACCAGTTTGAAGCCTCCTTTAACTACATACAAACAAATACAAATAGGAACTATCTAAATAAAATGATATAATGCTTTAATCAAGATTGCTATTACAAAAAAGATTTTTTTCCTTTTCTGTGTTTGTGATAATACGTACTTATAACTTTTTTTCAATTACATGTGGATAACTACTGTTTAGACAATAAAATCTGTGCCTGTGGCTATCTGGACTAATATGTTCCAGGAAAGCTATAACTGTAGCCCAAAACATTCATAGATGATAATGTAATGTTACATTTTTAAAAGTTTGGCATCTTTGTAATGAATTATGAATAGAAGTGATAATTTATGTGACCAACTATATTTTTAAACAAGTGAAAGATTTTCAGTGCATCCATATTACTGCCTTTATGAGTATTTCTACTTATCAAGGTTGAAAAATGGGCACAATAATCACATAACCCAGAGTAAAGATCTCTTTTGCAGCAAGAAAAGTGAGCATTATTTTTTAAAGTCACTGTTCTTTCATGTTGACTGTGATGGCACACCTTGCCTACTATGATTGATTTAGAATTGGCAGCACAAGGGAGTTACATCTATAGTTTAAAAAAAAATCACAAAACCAAAAGTAAGACAATAATACAGGACTGTTTTAGATTATTTACCAAGTATTTTGTTGACCCACATGCTATGAAGGTTTAAGAATGTTATCATCAATATTCTGCAATGTTCAAACATTTGGTGAAACTATGAACCCTTGCAAAACTGTTCATATGTGTAATAAATTTAAATTATTCAATATACAGATTGCAGAATAAGTTGTTAGTAAGGATTTATTGCTGTTCAGAGCTCCATGCAAAACATTGAAAATTGAGATAAATTGAGGAAAAGACTGGCTAGTTTACTAGGAGTTATGAAAAATAATACCAAGAAACAGAATTTTAGAAAATTGTAATAATATTAATAAATGCTTACCAAATCTACAGAGTAAAATGTCATAGTGAATAATGATTTTAATATCAATGTTTCTACAAGATCTCTAGATGCCTAAAACTCCTGTCAGTAATTCTTTTCTTTGAATTCATGGATCTGGGAAGGAAGCCTAGAGTTCATTCTCCAATCTAATGAGCACAGACTAGAGAGAGTTAGTCACAGGAGGAAAAGGAATAAAAACTGAATCAATCATGAGAATATGTTCCAAAAACATGGTAAGAAATTTTTTTTACAGTTCTGGAGACACCAGAGAGGAGTCTTATGCAATGGGGCTTGGTGACACAGATATGTACTACTTATCTTGGAAAATGAGGAAAGAGGGCCATAAGTTTAAAGTTATGACAAGCAACACTAAACACACTGAACAGGTTATATTAGAAATATCTAACTATATATGTGTATATACATATGCTTGTAACAACAATTGATGAAGAGAATGATCTCTAGTTTTAAAGACAATTAGGAGAGCACATGAGGGGATTTAGAGAAAAAAAAAGGGAAGGGTAAGGTTATCAGAAAAATGAAATCAAAACAACCCTGAGATTTCACCTCACACCAATCTAAGAGTAAAAGCTCAGGTAACAGCAGATGCTCGTAAGGATGTGTTGAAAGAGGAACACTCCTCCATTGGTGATGGGATTGCAAGCTGGTACAACCATTCTGGAATCACCTTGGTAGTTCCTCAGGAAATTGAACATAGTACTACCTGAGAACCCAGCTACACCACTCCTAGGCATATACCCAGAAGACGATCCAACATGTAATAAGGACACATGCTCCACTATGTTCATAGCAGCCATATTTATAATAGCTAGAAGATGGAAAGAACCCAGATGTCCTTCAACAGAGGAATGGATACAGAAAATGTGGCACATTTACACAATGGAGTACTATTCAGCTATTAAAAACAATGACTTTATGAAATTCTTAGGCAAATGGATGGATCTGGAGAATATCATCCCGGTGAGGTAATCCAACCACAAAAGAAGACACATGGTATGTACTCACTGATAAGTGAATATTAGCCCAGAAGCTCAGAATACCCAAGATACAATTCATGTTCTCCTCTTGTAACTAATAATCATTGATATCAGTTGGCTGAAGGAACAAACCAACAACCAAAGAGTACACATGGAGAGATGCATGGCTCCAGCTGCCTGTGTAGCAGAGGATGGTCTTGTAGGGCATCAGTGGGAGGAGAGGGCCTTGGTCCTGTGAAAGCTTGATGCCCCAGTGTATGGAATTCAAGGGTTGGGAGGAGGGAGTGGGTAGGTATGTGGGGGAGCATTCTCATAGAAGCTAGGAGAGGGACAATGTGATAGGGCATTCCTGGAGGGGAAAGCAGGAAAGGAGATGACATTTGAAATATAAATAAATAAAATATCCAATAGAAGAAAAATAGAAGGGTGAGTTTTTGAATGCTACAGAATGAATTCAAGCACACCACACACACACACAAAGAGAGAGGGGGAGGGGAAGGGTTGAGGCATGGAGAGAGAGAGGAAAGGAGAGAGAGAAGGAGAATTATGTCTCTTGGTAAACAAACCATTAGTTGTTTGAGACTTTGATAAAAGACTCCAAGATCTCAGTCTCATAATAAAGTTTAAAATGTAGCTCAATTCCCACCCAGACATTTACTGTTCAGCACTCATATTAGATCTGTGCTCAAAGGCAAAGCACTCCTGGGGTTAAAATGAAGTCTTTAGGAAAAAAATTAAGATCATAATCAAGGCACATTTTTAAAAATCAGCTAACCATTCTTCTGAGAGTGTTCCCAGCATGATTGAATGTTCCAGGCCAATGACTTTCAGCCAACCCTTTTAATGGAGAAATGTTTATAAGAATTCAGCAGACTATCTTACTTATCCATTTATTTACCAACTTGAATAATATTTTGCTGACTAGGAAACTATTAGGTTTGTTTTAGTTCATTTCCATTAATTGAATTTGGGAAACCATGAATTAGTGTAGCATCAATGTCACTTTTTTACCTGTTTGGGGGTTGGACATAATTTGGAACTCATTTGATTTGGATTCTAGGATGGGTGATTCTAAGGAAAAGAGAATTCTAGAAAGACTAGGTGACCAGAAACACAGACGTGGTTTATATTTATAATTCATTCACTTTTTCAAAAGTGCTCAAAGTGCATCTCCCACTTGTTAGCAACTTTTTTGGAACTATTGCATCTGATTTACATATGGTAAAATGAGCCGACTCACTCATAAATAAAACCAGTATGAATTTTCCTGTAATTCCTTTATCCCCCAAAGGCAGAGGAACCACTGGTGCCTCTCTCTGCTCCTGCATCTTCACCATTGCAGTTGAGTAAATTGCTGGGATAGTCACCTCTTTAACGGGTCTCAGTAGTGCAGAAAGTTTTATTGGTTGAGGCACCTAGATTTGAGTATATTTTTTTTCTGCATCATAACTTAGTCTACTGTGATAAGAGAGTGTTACATCAATTATTCAAGACAGAATTTCTTCAGGTCTTCTAAAAATTTATTCCCTTACTTCATTTAATTTTTCATGTGCAGATTGTTTTTAATCATTAAAAAATGAGCAGGGATTTGAAGAAGACAATGGTGACAAACCACTTAATTACTGCTGACAACATATCATCGACAGTAAACTATCAAATTGAAGCTAAGAATCAGTCTTAATTTTAATGCCATGAAAGTTTCGTAAAATTAAGAGACATACACCTGGATTCACTGAGTTAATTAAAACAAATTTTACAAGCTGGATGTTTTCTCCTTTTAGAATTCTCCTTTTAGAGAATTCTAAATTTAGAGTTTAAATTTTAGAGTTTATATTATTGTACTATCTTAAATGATCCAAGTTATATATGAAGAAATGTCTTTTTCTGCATATTCGTGTTTATGAGTGTGAGTGTGATATATTAGTTGTATATGGTTGTGCATGAGAGAGAGAGAGAGAAAAAAAAAACACTGACCTGTAGGTAAACAATTTGCTTCCTGTCTTATTCTTTAGAAATGATATCTTTGATTGAAGCTGGAGTTAAGCTGGAAGTCAGCAGGTGCTAGCAATTCTTCTGCCTCTATGTCCTCATATGTGGGGCTACAGGCTTGCATGACTGTACCCAGATATTTAACTGGGCTCAGGGATTCAAACACAGATATTCATGCTTGACTATTAGTTACCTACTGAGCTATATTTCTAACCCTACTTATATGTTTTCTTGTTAATTATTTATATATGTAAAGATAAAACGTTTTCATACAAACGTCTCTTGTATATTGAAGAAACTGCTTTTAGGATTAAAGAATCACATTGGGGGCTGGAAAGATGGTTCCACAATTAGAAATATTATTGTTGTTTTTCAAAGAACTTGAGTTTTAAAATAACCATATTCAGCATGATAGCATGGTATCACAATATCTGATTATTAATTCTAGTTTTCCACTTTATAAAGTACACTGAATGGCTCTATTGATAAAGAATATATTGTTGTAAAAGGTTATTATATCCTCAGAATTTTTGTCTCTTTCTAAGCAGCTATGTAGCTAATCTACTATAATTGACACATTTAAAAATTATTTGGATATAGAATTGATGCATTAAAAAGTTTAACAGCAACATAATAATTCTTTCAATCAATTTGTATATGTAACTATAATTTTTCATTTTACTAAGTGCTATTTAGAGGAATTCATTTCAGATAACTAAGGGAAGAGATAGTATTTCATTAAGAAATTAGAGATATATTAACCTTTGTGTCTCTTTTTAAATTTATCTAGAAAATATTGTTGACATCAAAATAAAATTAAATTGTTTATAGTCCTGTGTGATATGTTATAATTTCAATTTATAATTGTTAAGAGTAAAGAGAATAAAATTGGAAGCATCATTTAGGTGAGGCTAATTATTATGCTAATTCACTAAAGGTAAATATTAAGTGTTTTAGTTGGTTTGACTTTTTTTTTTTATAATGCATATCTCAGAGCTATGGAGTTACTTCTGAGGATAAACTCCTTCAGTCTAGTCAGTTGAGGACCTGAGTTTGGATCATCAGCATCCACTGTGCAGCAGTGGATACTCCATGTGTACTCTTTGGTTGGTGGTTTAGTCCCTGGGAGCTCTGGGAGTACTGGTTGTTTCATATTATTTTTCCTCCAATGGGGCTGCAAGCTCCTTCAGCTCTTTCAACCCTTTCTCTAGCTCCTCCTTTGGGGACCTTGAGATCAGTCCAATGGTTGGCTGTGAGCATCCACCTCTGTATTCGTCAGGCATTGACAGAGCTTCTCAGGAGACAGCTGTATCAGGCTCCAGTCACCAAACACTTGTTGGCATCCACAGTAGTGTCTGGGTTTGGTGACTGTATATAGAATAGATCCCTGATAAGGCTCGATGCCCCAGTGTAGGGGAATGCCAGGACAGGGAAGCAGGAGTGGGTGGGTTGGTGAGCAGGGCGATGAGGGATGGGATAGGGGATTTTCAGAGGGGAAAGGGGGCTCTTCTTATTACCTTTGAAATGTAAATAAAGAAAATATCTAATAAAAGGAAAAGAGCTGTGCATATCAGTCTTCAACAGAGATCCACGTGCACTAAGATGAGACAGGAGGATGCTGGGTAGTGCTCTCCTTCTACTCTAGCCCTTTGGTGAGCACTAGGCTCAGATTCAGTCAGAAACGCTGTTTCAACAAACTAAGTCAGGTATGTGGTAGTAGCCTGGGATTCTCTTGGTCTAGTTAGCCTTTTCTGGTGTACTTTGTTGTAAATTTGTGATGTCAGCATTTTCAATGTAATTGTTTGGTAGATTCCTAGCTCTGTTCTGTTACAGTATGTTTTTGCCTTCGTTTTGACCAGATAGTAAACATTAGTCTTACATAAGTTCGTTTCTATTTTGGTTTCATAGATACCCATGTGCTCACAGTATTCCAGTGTTTTAATGTGTGGGTGACAGATGTCACCTGAAGGGAACCACGAGTTACCTGGGAGGGAGAGAACATGAAAAGGAAAGAAGCCCTGGAATGGCTTAGTACACTTGGAATATTGCCAAGATTCTAGATAATGGTCCCAAATGAAACAAGAATCTCAGAGATGAGTCTCACTCTGCTTATTATCAAAATTCTTCAGGAAGCATATTCCAACAGTGACACAAAGGGTACCTCTTAATTTTACTCTTACTATATTTTAGGGTCTATGAACTCATTTTTCTCTGCTTCATATTAAGTCTGAGGTAACTGGGTTTCTATGTCTCATTATTATATTCCATCTTCACTAAGGAAAAATTTAAAGACAAATATATAATCAATTCATTGTCTATAATAAAAATTCTTTAAATATTCTATTACTGTTAATGTGACAGAGTTTAATTACCTTTATCCAATCCTGAAAGTGTCTGAATTTTGCCTTTCCTTAGCAGGTAGACTGGCTGGTGTTTTATATTTCACTCATATTCAGGTCATATATTGAAATATAAATTGGTAACATTTTTAGGAATTAGATATTAAAAGAATTTGTTCCTGGTACCTGATGGTTAGGTTTATTTTGACCGGAAGGAATTCTTTTCCATTAAGTATTAACTATTAAGTGACTAGTGTCATTCAACTTCATCTCGACCATATATACTGTAGGTACACTGGTTACCTTTCTTATCACCATGGCAAAAGACTTGACAGAAACAAGGGCAGGTTTGGGGTTTTGGTTTTTTTTTTTTTTTTTTTGGCTCTTGTTTTTAAGTCCCTCAGTCCTCATTCAGGAAGTAGTTGGCTGTTTTTCTTGTATAGAATAATGAGCAGAAGCACTGCACATCATGTCAGGACCCAAATTATGCCCTTAACCCATCAGATAGGTCAAATATGAGAATTCTACAGCTTTCCCCAAAGTCATACCCCCTGAAAAACAGTGTCAAAATATATGTATGTGGAAGACAGCACAATTTCAGAGTACCATAACTATATCTCATATTTCAACATACAAATCTATACTGTACTCCATTAATATTCATTCCTCAGAATTGAGGCTTTGTATCCTTGAGTACACTGGCCACCAGTAGTATTGCATTGTTTCCAGCATAAGAGTATAGTTAGTAATAGAAGCCTTGTATTAGGTACTAAGGGATGGAATGTTACAAATGGACTCCTAAAAATCAGAGTTCCAGACAAATACAGAGGTGGATGCTCACAGCCAACCATTGAACTGAGCACAGGGGTCCTGATGGAGGAGTTGGAGAAGAGACTGAAGGAGATGAGGGGGTTTGCAGCAACAGTATCAACAGGCCAGATGCCCTGGAGCTCCTGGGGGCTGGGTCACCAACCAAAGAATACACATGGAGGGACCCATGGCAGAGGATGGTCTTGTTGGACATCAGTTGGAGGAGTGGCTCTTAGGTCTGAGGGTGTTCAATGACCCAATGCATGGGAATGCCAAGGGAGGAGGATGAGAATGTGTGGGTAGGTGGAGGACCAACCTTATAGAGGCAGGGGATGAGGAGGGGATAGGGGATTTCTGAAGGAGAGACCTAGAAAGGGGAAAAACATTGAAATTAAATAGAAAATCAGTTCACAAACAAAAAGTATATATTTCTCACTGAGAGTGTAGCAGATTGCTGTGACATTTGTATAGGGTCATGGCCTTTGTCTTTTTTATCTTCCTATTCTGATTCATGTGTGTCCAATTCACCAAGTCACCCTAGACTTCAAAAAGTGGTGGAGTGGACAAAGATTCCAAAATCTTAGGAAAGAAAAGTACTGAGCCTCAAAAAATTATTTAAAATAAAACTCCACATGCCAGCACGTAGTCCCATTGCTTTTCCCATCTGCAAGAGAAATTGGTAACATGTCCTTTATTATATAATGTCTTTCATTGTCCCCCAACAATATTGCCTCATCCATCTTTCCATTTCTTTCTCAAAAGGTAGCTTGCTTTGTTTGTGTTCCCATATTTTATCTTTCCTTCTGTTATCTTTCTAATATGTTCATGAAATCTTGCTCATTGGCCATCTATGTTTCTACTTCTTCCTCGAATAAAGAAACACAAACAACTAACAGGAAGACATATATAATTATGTGGAATTTAAGGATATGAACATTTAAGTTAGTCACAATAAATATTATTTTCTTAGCAGATGACTTGGAGAGTCAGCTGCCAGTCTGAGGTCAATTTCTTTCCTCTTTACTTTGTCTAGTGTGGTAATAAACTCTTGTAAACAAAGGAATCTTTCTCATTTATCCACTTGTGATAAGCTACATAAAACACAATCTACATAAACTCTTATGATAAATTGCCCTATGAAGTTACATTTTATACTTAACATTTACTTTAGTATTCATTTACCCCTTAGGTGAGTAATTTATTTCTGGTTTAACATAAGTAGTCATATGTATTACCTAAATATACAACAGAATGAAATGTTACTTCTCTTATAGTGTTAATATTTCTTATGGCAATTTGGAGACACTGAATTTTACAAGCTTGGGCAGATTTGCCCACGGTCAAAGTATCTGTTGCCATGGTATTTCACTGTGTGGTATCCTGATATGCTGTCTATTCTATTATTCTTGTGGAAGCTAAGGTACTTTTCAAAAAATGAAAAAAAAAAACATTTTGAAAGAACCTTGCCTTTGAAGAAGATTAAAAAAATAGGTATAGGCAGTAGAAATTATTTTTCCTAAAAAATAAATATTGTACTGAGAAGATCTCCTTGTTTAGTGTGCACATTCAATCATACACAAAGTGTCTAATACACAGTTCCCTTAATCCAGTCATATACACACATACAAACAGTCATAGCACAATTATCTAGGAAATAAAAATGACACATGCTTAAATAATTTTCTTACTTTAATAATGACCTACGATGCTTTTGGAAATTGAAATCTTTCTCATACACACATGTAAATATACACACATATAATAATAAACATGATCTTGATATTAAGTATCCTTTTATGTATAATATGGTGGTGATTAAGTAAAATGTTAAATTATTTTATAATGAAATATTATATTAATACATAACATAATCACCCACTACAAAGAAATCTCATAACTCATCAGTGCTCAGATCAGGCAACATCTGATTAAAATTATCTGTACCCCTACAGACAATACTCCATTACATAGGAGATTAGCCCCATGTCAAAACTAAAAATGTGTAGGTTTTGTTGGGTTTTGTTTATACATATGGGGACTTATGAAATATGTACTCACTGTGAATGGTTTATTTGCTAAGTCATATTGTGGAATCAATTGTTGCCTTAGGTAGAGGAGTCATTGATTAATTTAATTTACTGTGTGATGCTTTTGTTTCCAAATAATTTTTATTTGTAATATGACTCACATTTTTGAGCAGGTACATTTCCTATTATAGTAGTTATATACAAGTTGGATGTTCAGTGATATCCTGGTTATTCCTCAAACTGTAATGGTATTCTTTTTTCTCTACTCATAACCATATAAATAGAAAGTATTTCCCAGATAAATAGTCTACTCACAGCAAGACCAATTCTAATTTAGAACTACCCATAAATACAAAGTATTCTTGCTATCAACCCTTGATAGATTTTTACATTATTTATAGCTTATGGTTTACTTAAATATTGTGCTATGATATTTTTGTAGTTATAACATACACTTTTCTCTCCCTTCCTCATCTATCTATCTATCTATCTATCTATCTATCTATCTATCTATCTATCTATCTATCATTTACCTATTTATCTACCTATCTATCCATGTATCATTCTTGTATCTTCTATCTATCTACTAACCCATCTATCACAAACACACACACTTTGTTGTGTATATTGTTCTTCTTGGATCAAACTAAGAGATGGATATGCCCATCTTCAGGAGAGAATGCCAAGCAGGTTTGTCAAGTAGCCATACCAATTACACACTATGAAAAGTTCTAACTGTTCTGCATCCTTGGTTATTTTTTCAACATATCCTGAAATAGGTGTTTAATGAAATTTTGTGACAAGTTTAACTTTCATAAGCCAAATGACTAATAAACTGCTTGAGTTCTTTTGAAAGGTTTTTGGCAACTGAGATATTTTTCTCATTTATTTTTTTGTACCAGTTTCATGGTATTGAATTTTTAGAAGATGTGTGTACCCTGTTTGGGATATATGTAATTTCTCTAATTCCCTTATTATTACCTTCTGTTTTGAGTCAGAGACTTTTTTGTAGCCCAGACTGACCTAAAATTCAGTGTATAATAGAGGATGGCATTGGATTTCTCTGATCCTCTTCTGTCCACCTACAGAGAGCAGGGGTTGCAGGCATGGACCATCACGCCTGCGTTTATATAGTACTTGGGCATCAAAGCAAGAACTTTTGTGTATTATTGTGTATCTACTCTATGAGTTATATCCCGTCTTTGAGGTATATTTTGACCTCATCTTTTCAAAGATCTAGAAACCAGGGCAGAGATTTGGGCTTATCACTCTATGTTTCCCTATGTCTGGGTTCTCAGTCCCTGATGTCTATATGTCTTGGGGTCTTCAAACATTCCTTGCCTAGCACTTCTGCAGTTTAGCTGCTTTTGCTGAATAACTTGGCTTTTTGCCAAGCACAACATCGGTGTTACTAATTGGCTTAGGGTGGGAAGCACACAGCTGTTTAACTCTCTTTAATGAGCTTCCCTTTTTATGGTTTCCTGTTTCCTCACATCCTGGTTGTCTTGGCTTTCCAAAGCTATTAAACAGGTTCTTGTTTTTGCTTTTATAAAATTAATCCAGATTCTAGTTGTTCTTTGAGAAATTTGCTACTCACTTACAAGGTAGTCCTTGTTCGCCTGGACTAGAATTATCAGGAGTGGTTTGGCCAAAAAAATAAAACCTAAAAAAAGTAAATGTAATACAACTATAGATCTATTCAAAAAGCATAGCTATATTTTCCTATATATAATAGCTCTTATATTATTGTCAGAGAAGTAACTATTAAATTTAAAACTGTAATATTTATTGTGAGATTTTATTTATTTACATCTTTCTTCCTTCATTCCTTTCCTTCTGTCTTTATATGCATGTAAATGAGTACCTTTGTCTATGTGCAAGTACATACAAATGCCAGCAGAGGACACAGAAGAGCACCTGATACCCTGCAGCTGAAGTCAAAGTGGTTGTTAACCTCCAGACATGCTAGCTGAGAACACAACTCTGGTTCTCTTTTAGGAGTAGTTAAGAGTTTCTAAGCACTGAGATATTCTTCTATCTCCTGGATTTATTTATAATGTTTTCTTTTTCATTTTTCATGTAATTAGCCTTATTGTGATTAATAATATTACCACCTTTGAGGTATTGGCTTATATCTTGTTTTCAATCTTGAGATTTATTGCCAGCTAATACAAATATGAAGTCCTGGGAAAGTGACATATTTAACTATGATTGCTGTACAGAAAACATTTCTCCTTTATTAAGGTCATTCCTAGAGTCAGTAAGAAACTGTTGTTCTTGTTGACTCTACAATCAAGAACAGTACTTTAATCAAAACACAAAAATGACAAGAAAAGACAACATGCATAAAATGTAAATCTCCCATTAGTAGAGAGCTCACAAATATGTGTAGAACAGATTATTATATAGCTGTTACATTCATAACTTGGGAAAGAAACCATCTAGTACAGTTTTGAAACTGAACTGACTTCTCCTTTTCTGTATCATTCACTTTTGGCGTGATTCGTAGTTGTTTGTTTGTTTGTTTGTTTGTTTTTATTTTGTTTTTTTTTGTTGTTGTTGTTTTTCAGAGGAACATCTGGTGGTAACCATTCTAAAGACTATGCATTCTATCACATAGCTCTAACTTTGAGACTACATCCAATTATATAGGTAGACTTTTAAGAGTTCTTATAATGTTTATTATGGCATCAAAATCCAGATAAAATGTAACCTTACCAATGTTTAGTGGTGTATATCACCTGATATGAAAGCCGTGAAATATTTGAAATAATCAAGCACTTATTTTAAATTACTACTAATTACACTGTTTGATTTTGGAAATCAATCAGGATCTTGCTCTGTAGCCCATGCTAGCTAGAAATCACAATGTGGATCAGAGTATGAACAAACACATGGGAATCCTCCTGCTTCAGTTTCTCAAGTCCTAGGATTTATGAGTTACTACACTAGTTATGTATTCTTAGTGGAAGACAGGTATTACTCAGAATTTTTAGTAACATGAAATCAAAGATGTATGCAAAGTTAACATTTGAAACAAAATGTTATGAGTAAGAAGAAACAATGTAAATGGAAAAAATTAGTAAGGAATTAGTATTTGGTAAAATATGTATGCCTGTAATTTTTAAAAGGTCATGGTTATCTTAAGGTACCATTTTGAATTTTATTAGTACATCCAATGTTTTACTCTACCTGGAAACACAGAAGATTGTATAAGGGCAAGAAAAAGCTTCATGTCTATTATTTTAATTAGTTTGGAGGGGAAAAAAAGAATTTTACAAAGATGGTTCTACCAGAAAAATCTAGATTTATAAAAATGACTTATTTTTTTTCTTACTCTATATTCCTATCAAAATACCACCAATCAAGATCAAAGACATATAATCTTTAATTGTATTATAATTATAATAACACTTTTGCAAAATTATTCTTTCACTATTTAAAACATCCTTATTTATTTTAGCCTTAAGTATTGGCAAAGAATAGTGTTGTGTATTTACTGAAGCCCCTCCTGTCCTTGGTTAATTAGACCTAATGGTACACCTACTGTGCCAATTAGATTCCACTTCTAAAGAAAGATTTAAGGTGAGCTGAGAACATGTCAAGGAATGATAAAACAAGTTGATGCTGATGGGATATCTCTATCAACTGCGTGCTGCTAACAACTTAGTACAAGGTATATACAAAGACAACAGAGACTTAAGTAAACAGGTACTTTGTCTATTCCAATAAATTAGAGATCTGCCTTTACTTATATATTTCTATAACTATCACGTGTAATTCTTTCAAACCAAGAGTGGCTTATTAAACTCCTCAATACAAAGTGGGTGAATTATCAAATACACTAAAAGGGACATATCTGGTCATGCTTGTTTTGACTGTTACTAAATGCCCCATCAGTCTCTATGGTGACAGTGTTAACAGCTATATTGAACAACATTGCAGGAACCTTAAGTCAGAATTTCTTTAGGACTTTGGAATAATAGGACACAAAAATGCTGATATTTATAAATCTCCTGGGTAGGCATACAGGATACTAGTACATCTTCAATATTGCAAAATAATGATCAATTTTAAAGTCATTATACTAAAATGAGAGGCACACAGAATCCAAAGATATAATTTAAGTTTGATTACTTAAAGCCAAGAAAATATTATCTTCACAGCATTTAATAACTTACAATAATCATCAAGAAACAAGAAATATTTGTTTACTTCACAATTCAAAATAGGTATCATATGAATTCTACTCCTTGCCTAAATTTTACTCTATGTAACATAAAGAGCTAACATAATAACTCTTCGTTGTTTCCTGCTAAGTGTATTTTCCAGCATCTTGAGTCCTGAAATCTACCTTCTTATTTGTGTTCATTTTGCTGTATACCCTAAACAAAATTTGATCATTAATTTGTGAAATTTACTTATAATGACATGGAAAGGTAATCTCAACTATTCGACTCTCTCCTTTAAAATGAGAAAGCACAATGTAATTTAGTTTAGGTGTCATAGAGCCCAGAGAAAACAAATTACATCGGAGTGAGGAGTGTAATTACTTAACAAATAAATGGTCCTCAACTGACAGAGTAGGTATCTAAGAATGGTCTCTCCTTCAGTACATCAATTAAATGTAAGCCAAGTGAAATATAGCTCCTAGCTTTACAGAGAACTAATCCAGAGTATATAAATGACATTCAGTTTAAATTAACATCTTACCAATTTATTTGATCAATTAGTACAAAAATCATGCACAGCTGGAATAGATAAACATTCCTTTACATTTTTCTAAGTCTTGCCTCTAATTGTTATATATAGTTAGGAAATAGTAATTTACTTTTATTTTCTTAATATAGAAAGCACATGTACATTGGTTCAACTTCAGTCTAGAATCAGGTAAATCAGTCATCTTAAGTATATATATGTAGTCGTAGGTTAGTGATAAATGGGTTTACAAAGGCATAATAGCAGGATGAAGGACAGCCTCATAGATAAACTTGGAAATGCTTAGTACACCAAAATAGACATTAATAAAAATCATGTTCACATGCTAATATATAATTTTTTACACCCAGAATTTAGGGGTCAAGATAAAGTTTTATAAAAATAATTATATCTTAAGTTTGTTCTCTTTATAAAAATTTGACTTAAGAAATGTATGTAATTCCATATATTTAGTCAACACATACAGATTTAACTATAAAGACTCTGAATATATATATCAACTATGGCTTATATACTAAGTATAAGTGCTTCTAGCTTTATATAGAGAAAATAAAGAGCAAGTACAGCCCTAAATTCATCAATCTGTTATAGCACTTGTGGAATAGGGCCTTATTTTTCACCTCTTTCGTGTATGTGGTGTGTACATGCATCAATGTATGTCTGCTCACATGTGTATGGGCTCTTGCCTGTGTAGGGGTGCATGTGCATGTGTCTAAACATGCCTGTGGAAGGTTAAGGTTACTGTCTAGATAGCTATATTGTACAGTGGGTACCTGAAACTGCCCGCAGTTTCAAGAAGGGGGTTCTCCTCAGCCAGGAGGGAATAAAGGACCTGAAATAGAGGGTTTGAAATGCAAAGAGAAAACACGAAGCCAAGTTGCGTCCCAATCAAGGCTCCACTTTACTGAGAATAAACCAGGGTTTTTATAGTCACAGGAGAAACCGAAAACAAGTCTCTAGATTACACTATAAAGAAAGTTCAGGTGCCAAAGTCCCCAGGTTCAGAAGATCTTCAGGAGGCTGGCTGGTGTACTCAGGCAGTGGGCATGCCCAGGCGGCTTCTTCAAAGAAAAACAAACAGTCAACAGAGAGCATCTGTCTTAGCTCCCAGGTGTTAGCCCCCAAGCAGAGGTTACCAGAGTCCGGTGACTGAAGTGAAGAGGGAAGGTAACAGGTACCCAGTCTCTACCTCTTGAATATTGGAATTACAGGTTGGCTACCATGCTCACACTATGTTCACAGGGCTTCTTTGGTACTCTGGTCTTCATTCTTGCCACAGAAGGCTCTCAACTTCTCTACCACCCAATAACTGTTTGTATTTAAAACAGAAAATGTCTTTTGAAAGAAGGAAACTGCAATACACTCTAAATAGTCCAAATCTTAATTTGGTAGATTATTTAACTCTGACTATGTAAATTGTGTAGAGATATGAAGAATGTTTATAAAGTTTTACGAAGTGATATAAAAATCTATTGTGCTTTCAATACAACATACTAATTCCAGTCTCCACCACTTCATCTTTAATTTACTTACACCCAGAATCCTGCCAATGGCATTACTTTCAGCTTGGATAATCCCTACTCACACATTAAATTTTATTTCAGGTTGAAATCATTATTTTTTTTAACTGTTCATCTACTTTGCACTACTATGACACCTCCTCAAAATCTCTTATTATATTTGTTGCACTACACAGTTATTATAGACAGATGCTATTGCTTGTGAAAAATTACTTGTAGAGAAGGATGTCCTTGTGTTTTTTATATTCGCAGCTCCAGTATACATCACAATGTCTAACAATGTCTTGAGCACCTGAGAGGTTAATCTACTGAATAAAATTTCACTTTGCCAGAACTGAGCAAGGAGGTCTTGGGCTTTGAGCAAGTAAGGACTCCCCTGCCACTGAATTTCTGAGTGTTTCTTGTGCACATAGGAGAAGCAATGTATCACCATATCAGTTGTTTCCTAGAAAAACAATTAGGACAACCTCAATGATAGTGGAGTCCACAGTGCATTACACCACTGTGATTTCTGTCATATCCCAACATACTGGATAATAACAGAATACAGTGTATAGAAAAATATGACATAAACCTTGTTTGTTAAGTCTGTACCTCCTGCATGAAGATAAAATCCATATTCTGTGTATCTAAATGCTGCATCTTACTGAGGACTCTTGTTTGTTTCATTCCCATGAAGAGAGATCATCAACAATTTTGTAAATTTTATTTTATGGTACCTCACATATTCATTGATCACAATTTTAAAATAAAGTTCATGCTATCTCTCATGAAGGCCAAAACATCTGAAATATATAAAAGCCATAAAGTTAATAAAGGGCAATTCAGGGGTCTTATCTAAGTCTTTGAGGATCACAGGGAGTTTATTTCATCACAGATAACCTACATACTCCACAGACAGAGGCATCATGTTGGTCACTGAAATTCTTTAAACTTTAGAATTTGTCAAATACCATTTCTGGCTTTGAGTTTACGAATCATTTGCTTCTGTGCATATCTCCTTTTGGTAGTATTATTCATAGTGTACCATTCTCATACACCCATCTCCCTAAGAATTTCACCCCTTGTTCATGATACTTAGTGAAAAAGTAGGTTCCCTCACAAGAAAGTCCATACAAGGAGATAAAGCAAATATCAAAATTTCACATATATTGACAATTAAATGATTTGTTACAATAAGGATACCAGCTTTCTGGTCTAAGGGTTTCTATAATTAAATTAGGGAAAATAAAAATATAAAATAATTAAGATTATCTGAGGTCCTAGAAATAACTGCCAATATTTTTCAAAGAAAATTACATGAGGGCTTTAAAAAAGCTTGTGCCTAAAATAATGACATTTTGCACCAGAACTTCAAAGCCTCTATGATTCACAAAAGCTTTCATTACATTTAGGTACTTTTTGTAACCATCTTTTCTCTTCCTTCTATGTGAGCAAATATACTCATTTTGATTCTCAAAGAGCTTTTCCACATTAGAGAGATATTCTTATTTGCTTCATGAACTATATTCCCCGAAAAATGGAATTCAAAGGGCCTAGAAATAAGTAAGTTCAATAAAATTCACTGCAGTAATTTGAGTTGGCTGCACATCTGACATCCTTGATCCCTCAACAGTAAAAAGGGAATATACACAAGCCTTGGATAAGCTCCAGTGTCCACAGCAGAGGAAAGTAGTTGAATTTGATCTTGCTGTGGAGATGCCAAGAAATAGAGATGTTTTAAGTACACCATCTTCAGCATTACATTCATGAGTATAATTTTTCACAATCTGTGAAACCAATTGAAGATTTTTAAGAGATACAGGATTCAGTAAATAGAACAGAAAATGGGAAATAGCCTCCAACACATTGCCACAGGGAAAAATTCCTGACCAGGACACCAATTTACCCAGGCTCTAAGATCATCAAGTAATAAATGTGACCTCTTAAAACTCTAAAGCAGAGAACACTGTCAATAAGACAAAACGGCAACCTACAAATTGTGAAAAGTTCTTCACTAACCCTATATCTGATAGATGGCTAATATTCAAAATATATAAGGAACTCAAGAAGTTAGACTTCAAAAGGCAAATAACCCTATTTTAAAATTAAAGGTACATAACTAAATAGGGAATTCTCAACAACAACAAAAAAATCTCAAATGGCCAAAAAACACTTAAAGACATATTCAACATCTTTAGTAATCAGGGAAATGCATATCACAACATCCCTGAGATTCTACCTTACAATTTTGGTTTGAATATTTTGAATGTGGGTTGGTGTCCTCGTACTTACATTGGGGGTAACTGTCTAACTACTGGAGGTGGTCTCTTTAGGTTCCATATCTCCACTGTTGGGCATTATGGCTAAGGTCACCCACATTAAGTCCTGGGAGCCTTTCCCATCTCAGGTCTCTTGGACTTTCTAGAGTTTCTTAGCGGCTAAGATCAAAGATCCAACCAACAGCACATGCTTATAAAGATGTGGTGGAAGGGGAACACTCCTCCATTGCTGGTGGGATTGCAAACTGGTACAATGACTCTGGAAATCAACCTGGAAGTTCCTCAGAAAATTGGAAATAGTTCTACCTGAAGACCAAGCTATCCCACTCCTGGACATATACCCAAAAGATGTCCAACAATATCACAAGGACATGTACTTCACTGTGTTCATAGCAGCCTTATTTATAATAGCCAGAAACTGGAAATAAGCCAGAAATCCCTCAACCAAAGATTTCATACAGAAAATGTGGTTCATTTACACAATTGTGTACTATTCAGGCATTAAAAAGAAGGATACCATGAATTTTGCAGACAAATGGGTAGAACTAGAAAATATCATCCTGAGTGTGGAAACCCAGACCCAAATGGAATATACATATATGTATATATATGTATATATATTACACACATATAGATATTGTACATATATATACTTATTGATAAGTAGATATTAGCAAAACAGTACAGAATACCCATGAAATACCCCACAGACATACCCTAAGAAGTTAAACAAGAAGAAAGGCCTAAGTGAGGATGTTCCATCCCACTTAGAAGGGGAAACAAAATAATCCTGGGAGGCAGAGGAAGAGAGGGACTGGAGTGGGAAGGGTCAGGGGAGACAGGGAAGGGACAAGGAGTGACAGGGGCAGGTGTAAGGAGAGATAGGAGAGAAACCCAGAGAGCCAAGAGAATGAATGGAAATATGCAGCTGCTAAGGATGAGGGGTGGGGGAACCTCTAGAAAGTCCAAACGACCTGGATGCGCAAGGTTACCAGGACTTAATGTGGATGACCTTAGCCAACAGTGGAGATATAGAACCTAAAGAGACCACCTCCAGTAGTTAGACTGTTGCCCCAGTGTAGGGGTAGGGACACCAACCCACATTCATAATGTTCAAACCAAAATTGCTCCTGTCTAAAAGAAATGCAGGAACAAAAATGGAGCAGAGGCTGAATGAATGGCTGAGCAGTGACCAGCCCAAATTGTGATTTATCCCGTGGGTGACCACCAAACCCTGACACTATTACTAATGGTATGTTGTGTTTGCAGAGAGTAGCCTAGTTTGGCTACTAGTATACTCTGAGAGGCTCTATCAGCACCTGACTAAGACAGATGCAGATACTCATAGCAGAGACCCCTAGGAAAGAGTTAGGGGAAAGATTGAAGGAACTGAAGGGGATGGCAACCTGTTAGGAAGACCAACAGTGTCAAGTAGCCTAGAACCCTGGGAGCTCCCAGAGACTAAGCCACTAACCAAAGACCATACACGTTCTGGTCCAAGGCCCCTGCACAAATGTAGCAGAGGACTGCCCTGTCTGCTCTCTGTGGGAGAGGATGTGCCTAATCCTGTAGAGACTTGATGGCCAGGAAGAGGGGATGCTGGGGTGGGGGTGGGGCACCTTCTCACAAGTGAAGGGGAGGAGAGAAGGGAACAAATTCTGGAGGGGGGAACCAGGAGGGGGCAATATTTGGGATGTAAATAAATAAAATAAATAATTAATAATAATAATAAATGGCTGTGTTTCCAAATGCTTATTTACTATATTTATTACAAATATATCAGTGCTTAACATTAGTCTGCGGACTATATTTATAACTCCATTGCTCTGTAAATTAATCTTCTGCAGTGGTTAGCTGACACTGTCACATATCAACACCCCCAGAACTCCACTCACCTTTCAGACTGCACCTTCCACCAGGGCAGATCACCAGCTTGTGTGCTCCGCTGAAGACCCCTCAGTCTGAAAGCCTCCTAGGAGATCTGCTGCACACTGTCACTGGCATTTATGTTCCTCTGAAGACCCCACAGTCTGAAGGCCTCATAGAAGTCTGATACAGATGGGGCTATAGGCCTCCCAGGAGACCTGCAGCAAACCCAGGGACACAGGAGGCAACTTCCAGACAGAGACACGCATACCAACAAACACCAGGGATAGCCAGATGACGAGAGGCAAGCACAAGAACAGAAGCCAGTATACTTTGGCATCATCAGACTAGTTCTCCCATCACAACAAACCCTGGCCACATCAACACACTTGAAATAGAAGCTGACCTAAAAATCCTATCTTATGACGATAATAGAGTCCTTTAAAGAGGATATTGATAACTCACTGAAAGAGATACAGGAAAACACAGGTAAACAGGGAGAAGCCCTTATTTAAGAGGAAACATCCCTAATTTCAAGCATCCTCATGCTGCCTCACATTTTTTCCTTCTCTGGATTGTTTGACCTGGCAGGTGCAGTACTATTATTTCCATGTGTAGAATATTTAGAGTCTTTGGATTTACATTTGTATAGCAGTAGTTACTTGTCTTCTCTGAACACCCTTCAAGAACTTGCTCCCTTTTCTGCAGATGTGATCTTTAAAGACTGCTGGCATGATGTATGTTATATTCTGGCATACAACAGGCTGAACTTGTGTGAGATACTAGCAAGACACAAGAGTAGTATTCCACTGATTCCTTTCACATAAGGGACACCCTATGCTTACCACATTCTTCCTCTTAGAAAATCAGCTGCTGCATGTGGCCTTTTCTATGGAGCCTATGTCACTCTGATCTCTGAGTTTCTTATTAAAAACACCCTGTCAATACTGTCTTTAGGAACTAAAACGAAGTGTCTTTGAAAAGACTATTTCCTTCAGTGACTGATACTATTTTAATTATTATTATTTTACTCTAAATAAACCTTTGATCAATATACACAAAAACCTTTGGAAGCTATTAAGAAATCTGAACAACAACAGCCTACCAAAAATAACACTTCTATGAGCTCTTAAATAAGAGAGGTGCATAGTGTGACCTTTGCTATTGTCAATCTAATAGTTTATAGTATTCATTCACCAAAGGAACATATCATCATACTATTTGCATTTGGTGTCTGCAATATACTGGCTTGGAGAAAATTCTTCCAGTGTAGAAAAAAGGAAATGAAGGAAATGAAGACACTGAATGGTATGAGATCTCAAAATAGACTGAATGAATAGGTGGTCAGGAAACATTCAACCTCTGAGCCATTCATTCCTCAAATCCAACTGTCTTTAAATTACCTCAAACAGCGAGATGGATGCTCTCCTATTCATATGAGAGAGTGTGAGGCAAAATTATATCTGAAAATTAAAGGATGAAATGAACTCCATTGACATCACAGATACATATGGATCATAAAATCATTCTCACTGTTCTGGGTCTCCTGCACATCCCAAATATGAAAATAGTAAACCTTTTGCTACTTTTGTTTCACAAAATTGTTACATTTAGTAATTGTCATCATAAAACTGTAGAAATCTAAGGTTGACTGAAACAAAATATACTTAACAACAAAATTGAACAGAAATTTCACCTTTATACTTTAGTTTCTTTTACTTTTTAAAATGCAGGAGAGTGTAGTTTAATGTAAAGATTAGAACAATCTAAGTAAATGTTACAATGTATCATTCTAGTAACTCTATTCACACAAAATTTTTTGTGTGCACTTACTTGGTAAATTATTTGTAGATTTTTCAAGTTCATGCCTTGATGACTAAGATGTGCTATTTGATTTGTGATAAGTGATGTAATCATGTGGCAATTACATTTTTTTTAACTGTCGCATAGAGAATAAGGAAGTTGCTAATATATGAGCTATCAAACACTGTTCTTAACTCTTGGCTTATGTGTCATTGAAGAGACCCAGAAATTTGTGCCCTTTGCTATTCATTACAAGGACAATGTTCTAAGTAAGCTTGCTGTATAAATAACTAAAGGTAATATCATTATAAGGCCAGCATCCTCTGTAATTCTCTCAGAATGCATACTGCTTTAGCGATCATTTCACACAGGTGCAGAGCAATCAAACACAGAGAGTCATGGAATAGATTGGCAAAATGTAGCTGTTTCCAAAATTACAAATTTTATTTGACGAAATGATATCTCTTCTCCTGAGAATTCACTGGCATAAAGCAATATCCTGAAAGTTTCAGGCCTACATTATCATAGCAATGATGCACAAACCAGATGAATATCCAGAGGGAAATAATATTTTCAAATTCTGTGATAAAGGGAGTCTCTAGAAAGCAAGAAAGTTGTATATTAATGTTTTAGTCTATACAGTTGAGCACTGAGAGTGTTAGAGACTTAATTTTTTTATCTGGTTAAGCAGAATAATACCTTCCTGATTTCATTTAATGAATATAAATATGAAGTATGGATGCTCTTAGCTTTATTAAGGAAGCACAATGTACATTTAAAAGCATTAGGTATGAAGTGTGAAGACCATGATAAAGATTTTCCATTTTCTCTTTGATAGTATACAACTGTAGGGAAACTCTGGGTAGAGAACATGAGTAAGAAGGTCTGAGAACATTCCACAAACCTCTTTGGTAACATTTAACAAAATATTCCTTTTAGAAATAACAGTAGCAGCAGCTTATAAGAACTGAATGAAGATTCTAATTTTGAGAATCTTTTCAATGTAAACACTCTCTCTCTTCTTTGAATGAAATAATTAGTAACATTTCACTATGAAGAGTACTTCTGCAGTCTTGATGTCAGGCATGAGCATGATCCTTTATTTTCATTTACAAAAATTTCTTTAATACAATGAAAATATTTGATATGAATGAAAAAAAGGTAGTCTGTTGTAATTTGCAAATACTTGATTTTTGTATGACTTTCATGTGTAATAATTCTGCCAGTTTGTACAGTTGGGTTTTTTTTTTTTTGTTTTGTTTTTTGTTTTGTTTTGTTTTTTGAGACAGGTTTTCTCTCTGTAGCCCCGGCTGTCCTGGTACTCACTCTGTAGACCAGGCTGGTCTCGAACTAGGAAATCTTCCTGCCTCTGCCTCCCAAGTGCTAGGACTAAAGGCATGCACCACCACTGCCCAGCTTGTTTGTACAGTTTTTAAACCACCGCATTGATACAGATTTATTTGGTTGTGGCACGTATCTTCTTGATGTTTGTTTGTGTGGATCAAATCCTATCCTTCTAAGGAAATTCAGTCCATTCTTACTTTACTGATGTCATATCATTAGCAGATTCTCTCTATTCACTTTCTTTCCCAACTTTGTTAATTTAATAAAACTTTATGTGTACCTGTGTTCTAAATATTCATTTAGGATAAGTCTATGATGGTCAAGAAACTACTTCAATATTATTTATCTTTCCTCTTTTTCTTTACATTATTTTCATGCATAATTAAACTTTTATAAAATACCTACTCTAAAATAAACACATTGACATTTTTAAGTAGTATTTGAAAGTGAATAGAAAAAATTGAGAAAAATCATATTTACACTATTATTTTCTATTTCCCATTGGATCACTTATGTCTGTCACTTATCTTTTCAGTAGACTTTGGCATCTAATGTGGATCCTTTCATCTCAAGTTTCCTTTTAAGTGTCATTTTTAAGATATACACATTAAGAGCCAATTGTCTCAAGCTTCATCTATCTAAAAAAAATTCATTAGGATCCTTTTAGAGAACATTTTCACGTGATACATAATTTGTTACTGGTTGTCTTCACTATGGACACTTTATGCGTCTACATAATATGGCTTCTTTTCTCTTTATGAGGAGAATCTCATGTACTTGGTCTTGGTGAAGTTCCCCTAGCTTTTCTCTCTTTCAATTTTCTCTTTGTCACTGGCTTTACTAAAACATCTAAGTATATAGGTCTTAACAAATATATTCTTATTGGTCTTGTGAGTGCTATATATTATGTATATATGTATATATATGTATATATATACATATATATAGCAATATATATTGCAATATATATTATATATAC
>NW_022196902.1:7687414-7709914 GCF_008632895.1 Mastomys coucha
TATATATATATTTAAATTAGCCAGAATTCTACAACCAGGAGTGGGATTTGTTGCTAATCCTACTTTTTCTTTTTCTTCTTTTTCCTCTTTGTCTACTAAGGAATCTTACTTTGTGAATCTTTATCCTATCCATGCAGTTCTCAAAGCATCTGTGACTCTGTTTTAATTACCCTATTAGATGGCAGTAACTTGTTCTTGTTCTTCTTGTTCTTGTTCTTCTTGTTCTTGTTCTTATTCTTCTTGTTCTTGTTCTTCTTGTTCTTGTTCTTCTTGTTCTTGTTCTTCTTGTTCTTCTTCTTGTTCTTCTTGTTCTTCTTCTTCTTGTTCTTGTTCTTCTTGTTCTTGTTCTTCTTGTTCTTGTTCTTCTTGTTCTTCTTCTTGTTCTTCTTCTTGTTCTTCTTGTTCTTGTTCTTCTTGTTCTTGTTCTTGTTCTTCTTGTTCTTGTTCTTGTTCTTCTTCTTCTTCTTCTTCTTCTTCTTCTTCTTCTTCTTCTTCTTCTTCTTGTTCTTCTTGTTCTTCTTGTTCTTCTTGTTCTTCTTCTTGTTCTTCTTCTTGTTCTTCTTCTTCTTCTTCTTGTTCTTCTTCTTCTTGTTCTTCTTGTTCTTGTTCTTGTTCTTCTTCTTCTTCTTCTTCTTCTTCTTCTTCTTCTTCTTCTTCTTCTTCTTCTTCTTCTTCTTCTTCTTCTTCTTCTGTTTGTTCTTTTTCTTGACCTTGGTATTGACCTTGGTCATGTTCTTGTTTTGTTTATGATTTTGTTCCTCTTCCTCCTCCTTCTGTTCCTTATTATACTTTTGGACATATATTATATTTTAGCTTTGGAATTAAGTACTTTAGTGATTTGAGTGATGATTCTAGATAATAAACTCTATTCAAGATACTGCAGGATTTCATTATTTATTCTCTATTATGGTGTAATTAATTTGTAGTATATTCTTGACAGTTTTTTCTCACTGATGAGTCTGTCCCATGTGGGGTTTTCTTTTTCTTTTCTTTGGCTTCAAAGTGTCTTCTCTGTGTCAGTATTTATTTTCTGTCAACAACTACCTGAGGAAAACTAGTCTTATTCTTAGCATCAGGTGCTATATTGATATGAACAGTTTTCTACACATGGTGCTGTTATGATCAGATATCAGTGTTCATCCTAGTTATTGTTTTCTTTGTGGTTTGTAATTTTGTCAAGTAAATGATGGAATTAATTCTTTTTAGCTCATAGCAGCAATATATTGAGTGTAAACATTTATGAGGTACATTTACTATTAGCTCTTGTTAAGTGCCATATTAATATTTCAAGCACATTTTTATAACAATGTTTCTTTTTTGTCTTTTGATTGTCTTATGAAAAAAAAGATAAGTTTCATTGTGACATTTTTCAGTTTTCTTTTTAAAACTATTTTATTTATTTACTTTCAAGTCAATGCCCCTCCCACTCCTCTGATCCATAGTTCCACAGTTCCTCATCCCATTCCTCCTCCACTTAGCCTCTGAGAGGGTGCTTGCCCCTTACTCCCCCCACCTCCAACAAGCCTAACTCTTCACTGGCACAGGCATGGTGTAGGCAGAGCTGAAAGTTCTACATCTTCATCCGAATGCTGTTAGTAGAAAACTGGCTTCCAGACAGCTAGGATGAGGGTTTTAAAGCCCACACACACAGTGACACTGCTACTCATAAAAGGCTACAACTTTCAATAATGCCCTTCCTGGTCCAAACATATACAAAACCATAACACTCAGAAAATTGGAAATACGTTTACCTGAACATGTACCCAAAAGATGCCCTACCATACCACAAGGAATGGTTCTCTGTTATGTTCATAGCCAGAAGCTGGAAATAGTGGCAGGATTTTCCCTGCCCAATTAGTTTAAATATTAGTGCAGCAGGAAGCCTGTGATTGGACAGGGAAAAAGGAGGAGAAACTAAGAGTTGCAGAGACAAGGAGCAGCTCAAGAGAAAAGAGAAGGAAGAAAGATGGAGGGTGTCGAACAGGATGATCCAGAATCTGCATGGTTTTAAGACATGAGGTTTTAAGTTTGAAGACTAAAAAATGTTAAATATGCCAGAGCCATGGGATATCTGCAGAGGAAAGCTGCTAATAGGGAGTGGAACCAGTCCAGGAGAAAGAAGTTTATTGTAGTCATCAAAGGTGCAAAAGGAGGTTGAGACTTGAAGAAGGCTTTGACATCAGATGTTCAGATGCTGAATTTGGAGTTTGCCCAGCTGGTTTCCTGGTGTGCTTTGGGGATTACAGTTAAGTGATTGGAGGAATCTCAGAGGAATCTTTGAAATGGTAACACTGTTGAGACTGCTATAAATTATGAGGACTTTGGAAGTTGGACTAAATGCATTTTGCATTTATCAGTTGTTGATTTTAGAGCCTGAGCAATCAACGTTCTGCTCAGGTTTTTCCCCTTCTGTCAATGAGATTCAGGCTCTTTCCCAATTTTTTTTCTTGTAGATTAAGTGTATCTGATATTTTTAAAATATTTTTTGCTAGATATTTTCTTTATTTACATTTCAAATGATATCTCCTTTCCCAGTTTCCCCTCCCACTTCCCCTGCTCAACAACCCACCCTCTCCTGGTCCTGGCATTCCCCTATACTGGGGCATAGAAGCTTCACAGGACCAAAGGCCTCTCCTCCCATTGATGACTGACTAGGCCATCCTCTGCTACATATGCAGCTGGAGCCATGAGTCTCACCATGTGTACTCTTTGGTTGGTGGTTTAGTCCCTGGGAGGTCTGAGGGAACTAGTTAGTTCATATTGTTGTTCGTCCTAAGGCGCTGCAAACCCTTCAGCTCCTTGGGTCCTTTCTCTAGCTCCTTCATTGGGGACCCTGTACTCAGTTCAATGGATGGCTGTGAGCATCTACTTCTCTATTAGCCAGGCACTGTCAGAGACTCTCAGGAGACAGCTATATCAGGATTCTGTCAGCCAGCACTTACTGGCATCCATGAGAGTTTGGCGATTAAATATGGGAAGAATTCACACATGGAGCAGTCTCTGGATTGTCCTTGGGTATTTTGTTCCCCCTTCTAAGAAGGAATGAAGTATCCACACTTTGGTCTTCCTTCTTCTGGAGTTTCTTGTGGTTTGTGGATTGTATTTGAGGTATTCTGAGTTTCTGGGCTAATATCCACTTATCAGTGATTGCATGCCGTGTGTGTTCTTTTGTGATTGGGTTATTTCAATATTTTCCAGATCCATCCATTTCCCCAAGAATTTCATAAATCCATTGTGTTTTAATAGCTGTGTAGTATTCCACTGTGTAATTTTACCACATTTTCTGTATCCAATCCTCTGTTGAGTGATATCTGGATTGTTTCCAGTTTCTGGCTATTATAAATAACGTTGTTCTGAATGTAGTGGCGCATGTGACCTTACTACGTGTTGGTGAATTTTCTGGGTATATGCCCAGGAGTGGTATTGCTGGGTCCTCTGGTAGTACTATGTCCAATTTTCTGGGGAACTACCAAACTGATTTCCAGAGTGGTTGTACCAGCTTGCAATCCCACCAGCAATGAAGGAATGCTACTCTTTCTCCACAACCTCTCCAGAATCTGCTGTCACTTGAGTTTTTGATCTTAGCCATTCTGACTTGTGTGAGGTGGAATCTCAGGGTTGTTTTGACTTGTATTTCCCTATGACTCAGGATGTTGAGCATTTCTTTAGGTGCTTCTCAGCCATTTGGTATTCTATAGGTGAGAATTGTTTGTTATCTCTGTGTGCCATTTTTATTATGGTTATTTGGTCTTTGGAGTCTAACTTCTTGAGTTCTTTGTATATATTGGATATTAGCCCTCTATCCAATATAGGATTGATAAAGATCTTTTCCCAATCTGTTGGTTGCTGTTTTGTCCTATTGACAGTGTCCTTTGTCCTACAGAAACTTTATAATTTTATGAGGTCCCATTTGTCAATTTTTGATCTTGGAGCATAAGCTATTGGTGTTCTCTTCAGGAAGTTTTCCCCTGTGCCCATGTACTCGAGGCTCTTCCCCACTTTCTTTTTTATTAGTTTCAGTATATCTGGTTTTATGTGGAGGTCCTTGATCAACTTGGACTTGAGCTTTGTACAAGGAGATAGGAATGGATCTATTTGCATTCTTCTACATGCTAGCTGCCAGTTGAGCAAGCATGAGTTGTTGAAAATGCTGTCTTTTTTCCACTGGATGGTTTTAGCTCCTTTGTCAAAGATCAAGTGACCTTAGGTGTGTGAGTTAATTTCTGAGCCTTCCATTCCATTCCATTCATCCACCTGCCTGTCACTGTACCAATACCATGCAGTTTTTGTCACAATTGCTCTATAGTAAAGTTTAAGGTCAGGGATCGTGATTTCACCAGAGGTTCTTTTATTGTTGAGAATAGTTTTTTCTATCCTAGGTTTTTTGTTATTCCAGATGAATTTGCAAATTGTTCTTTCCAAACCTTTGAAGAATTGAGTTGGAATTATGATGGAGATTGCAATGAATCTGTAGATTGCTTTTGGTAAGATGGCCATTTTATGTTAATCCTACTGATTCATGAGCATGGAAGATTGTTGTGAAACTGTCATGAGTCAAGATTGATGACAGAGGCAAGATGGGAGCCTTGGACTCAGAGGTTAGATTATTACAACTAGTTTATTCATAAACAGCAATAAAAAAGCAAATGGCAAAATGGGATCGCACTTATTCACACACACACACACACACACACACACACACACACACACACATACACACAGGCATGCACGCACGCATGCACGCACGTGTTTCACTAAACTCTGGTTTGGAGCAATGTCATGTCCTGGTGCGATGGCAGCGTGTCAGGTAAGGTTCAAGACATCTGCTTTTTGGGTCTAGCTGGAGCATGGTCCAAAGCAGCGGCCAGGTCAGTGCACTGGATTCTCAGCGTGATAGCACCTTTGTTGGACTCCAGTATGAGCAAGTTGCCATGGCCAGAAAGGGGTTTTTAAGCTAATTTCAGCCAATCATAAGGCATCCACACATAACTTCATCGAGCTGCCCTTACTCCAACCTTATCACACTCAAGCACACACACTCTAGGCTTGGTTTCCATGGTTACATTGGGCCACAGTCCAGCAGTGACAGTGGTTCAAGGACAGAGCACAATAGGCACCTTTGCAGCCCTGGAAGAAGTGCCTCCCAGGGCCACATGTTCCTCACAGAGATCTTTCCTATTTATGACCTCTTCATTTTTCTCCCCAGGGATCTGAAGTTCACAGATATTCACTTGCTATGTAAGAGTTACACCAAGATATTTTATACTATTTGTGGCTATTGTGAAGGGTGTTGTTTCCCTGATTTCTTTCTCAGCCTGTTTATCATTTGCATAAAGGAGAGCTACTGATTTGTTTCAGTTAATTTTATGTAGCTCTACTTTGCTAAAGTTGTTTGTCAGCTGTAGGAATTCTCTGGTTAAATTTTGGGGATTGCTTATGTATACTATCATATTATCTTCAAATAGAGATACTTAGATGTCTTCCTTTCAAAATTGTATCCTTTTGAAATCCTGTGGTCAAATTGATCTAATGAGAACTTTGAGTACTTATAGAAAAGGGGACAGTGGGCAACTTTGTCTTTTCCCAGATTTTAATGGTATGGCTTCTATTCTCTCTGCATTTAATTTGATGTTGGCTGTTTCCTATATATTGCTTTCATTATGTTTAGGTACATAGCATGATTTCCTGATCACTCTTAGACTTTTAACATGAACTGTGTTATATTTTGTCAAAGGCTTTTTCAGCATCTAATGAGATAATCATGTGACTTTTTTTCCTAGAAAATTTTTTTTTTATAGTGTATTACATTGATGGATTTTTGTATATTGAGCCATCCTTGTATCCCTGGGATGAAGCCTACTTGATCTTGGCGATAGATGGTTTTGATGTATTCTTGGATTCAGTTTGTGAGAATTTTAGAGTATTTTTGCACCAATATTAATAAGGGAAATTGATCTAAAGTTCTATCTTTGCTGGGTCTTTCTTTGTGTGTTTTAGGTATAAGAGTAACTGTGACTTCATAGAATTAATTAAGTAGTGTTCCTTTTGTTTCTATTTTTGTGGAATAGTTTGAAGAGTATTTGGTATTAGCTCTTTTTTGAAGGTCTGGTAGAATTCTTCACTAAATCCATCTTGCTCTGGCTCTAGTTGTTTTTGTTGTCTGTTTTTTGGGTTGAAGGTGTTTTAATGACTATTCTATTTCCTTAGTAGTTATAGGACTGTTTAAATTGTCTATCTAATCTTGATTTAACTTTTGGTATATGGTATTGCTGTAGAAAACTTCATTTGTTCTAGATTATCCTTTTTTTGTTTGTTTTGTTTTGTTGTTGTTTTTGTTAGAGTATAAGCTTTTGTAGAATATTGTGATGCTTTTGTTTGTTTGTTTTTTATTGTTGTTTTTTTGAGACAGGGTTTTTCTGTGTAGCCCTGGCTATCCTGGAACTCACTCTGTAGACCAGGCTGGCCTCAATCTCAGAAATCCGCCTGCCTCTGCCTCACAAGTGCTGGAATTAAAGGTGTGCACCATCATTGCCCAGCCCATATTGTGATGCTTTTTCTTAAAAAAAAAATTCTTCAGTTTCTGCCATTATGTGTCCCTTTTTATTTTTGATTTTGTTAATTTGGATACTCTCTCTATACCCTTTAGTTAGTTTAGCTAAGTGGTTATCTGTCCTGTTGATTTTTTTTCAAAGAAGAAGCTCTTGGTTTTGCCAATTCTTTGTATTGTTCTCTTTGTTTCTAACTGGTTGATTTCAGCCCTGAGCTTGACTATTTTCTGCTATCTACTCCTCTTGGGTGTATATGCTTTTTTTCTGTTCTAGAATTTTTAATTGTGCCGTTAACTTGCTTGTATGGAATCTCTCCAATTTATTTATGAAGGCACTTACTGCTATAAATTTTCCTCTTAACTGTTTTTATTTTGTCCACTAATTTAGGTATTATGTCTTCATTTTCAATGAATTATATAGTCTTGGATTTCCTTATTTATTTCTTCCCTGAACAAGTTATCACTGAGCAGAGAGTTGTTCAGTTTCCATGGGTATGTGTTCTTTCTGTTGTTTTTGTTGTTATTGAAGTCCAGACATAATCTGTGGTGTCCTGATAGAATGAATGGGATTATTTCAGTCTTCTTGTATATGTTGAGCTTGTTTTGTAACCTATTATATGGTCTATTTTTGAGGAAGTTCCTTGAGGTGCTGAGAAGAAGGTGTATTCTGTTGTTTTGAGATGAAATGTTCTGTAGCTATCTGTTAAATCCATTTAGTTCATAACTTCTGCTGGTTTATCTCTGTGGGGCAGTGGATCCTGAGAGTTAGCCTGGTCCTCTGTTGAGGTAAAGGCTTTGAAGCCCTGGAGACCTTGAAGGGACAGTAGGAGCTTCACCTGCTCCTGATCACTAGGCCCCTGTTACTAGCCACAACCCCCCATAGATTTGTGTCCATCAGCCATGTAAGGGCAACACCCCAAGCCCTTACATGTGTAGATGAGGCACCCCTAACATCTCAGACAAGGACAATAGGAAAAGAGATGTGACCTTTAGTCATATAAGCTCAAGAGAGAGGTCTCTATGCTAGTGATGTCCCTAGAGGCTCAGAGGGTGTAGCCAATAAGCTTTCCTTCCTAGACTTTCTTCCATGCAAACGGGATTTAATCTCAAGACCACCCTGGGAAGTGCAGTATGGTTTTGAGCAACACTTTCAACCATGACAACAAATGAGTTGGAACTCAAGATTGTCTCTTCTCATCAGGATCTTCTGTGGGGAGCCAGGGAAAAGGTCTTTACCTACAGAGCCGCTATCTAATCTGTAGAAAGCCTCTCTGGACTCTCAGTCATGACTGCTGCCAAGCCTACCTATGCTATTAAGCGAAAGACTCACTGTAGATCTCCCCTCTATCCTGGCCCCAGGATAGGAATCCATCCCAAGGTCTCAAGTCCCTGCTCTTTTGTGACTCCCAGTAGCACCTAGGTATCCAAGGGTCCAAACCTCATGGCCCCAGCCTCCTCCCAGGTGCAGGGACCCCTGAGCCAGCTCCAGCATCCCCACACCTAAGACTGTGCTGCCCCACTCCTGGAGTGGTACCTCAGAGCTTCCCTACAGTCCAACACCCACCCAGCAGTGGTGTGGGATGAGCACAGTCAAACTCCCCGAGTTCTGCCTCCCAAAGTATCCATGCCCTGTGGTAGAGCAGACGCAGGTCCCACAACCATGCATGTCTCTGTTGAATTTCTGTTTAAATAACATGTCCATTGGTGAAAGTGGGGTGTGAAAATCTCCCATAGTTATTGTATATTTTAAGATTTACTAAAGTTTCTTTTAAAAGTGTTGGTGGCCTTGCATTTGGGGCATAGATGTTGATAATTGAGATTTACTTTTGGTGGATTTTTCTTTTGATTAATATGAAGTGTCTTTCCCTATCTCACTTAATAACTTTTGGTTAAAAGTCTACTTTATTGAATTAGTAGTTGGGACCAGCTTGTGCATTGGGACCATTTGCTTAGAAATTTTTTTTCTAGTCTTTTACTCTGAGGTACTGTTAGCCATTTTCACTGAGGTGTGTTTCTTGTATGCAGCAAAATACTGAATACTGTTTACATATCTAGTCTGTTAGGCTGTGTCTTTTTATTGTGGAATTGAGTTCATTGATGTTGAGAGATCTTAAGGACAGATGATTGTTAGTTTCTAGGTTTTTATTTTTATTTTTTTTAACTTGGCTGGAGGTGTTATTCTGTGTGGATGATTCTCTTCTTTTAAGTTTGTTGTGAAATGTATAATTTCATTTTGTTGGAATTTTCCTTATCCTCTCTAGGGATGGATTAGTAGAAAGATAATTTTGTTTTATCATGGAATGTCTTGTTTTCTCCATCTATGGGGATTGAAAATTTTGCTGGGTATAGAATCCTGGGCTATCATTTGTGTTCTCTTAGGGTCTGCATGACATCCATACTGGATCTTCTGGGTTTTAGAGTTTCTGTTGGGAAGTCTGGTATAATTCTGATAGGTCTGCCTTTATTTGTTTCTTGGTCTTTCTCTTACAGCTTTTTAATATTCTTTGTTCTGCAATTGGTGTTTTGATTATTGTGTAGCAAGAAGTTTTGTTTTGTTTCCTGGTCCAATCTATTTGATGTTCTGTAGGCTTCTTGTGCATTTATGGCCATCTCTTTCTTTAGGTTGGGGAAATTTCCTTCAATGATATTGTTGAAAATGTTTTCTGGCCCTTTGAACTGGGATTCTTCACCCTCTTCTATTCCAATTATTCTTAGGGTTGATCTTTTCATTGTGTGTTCAATTTCCTGAATAGTTTGGGTTAGGAGCTTTTTACACTTTGTAGTTTCTTTGACCGAAGTGTCAATATCTTCTCTGGTATCTTCTGCTCTTGAGATTCTTTCATCTATTTCTTGTATTCTGTTGGAAATGCTTGGATCTCTGCTCCTGATCTTTTCTAAGTTGTCCATCTTCAGGGTTGCCTCCATTTGTGTTTTTTTTTTTTTTTTTTTTTTTTTTTTTTTTTTTTTTTTTTTTTTTTGTTGTTGTTTCTATTTGAATTTTTAGGTCTCTGACTGTTTTGTTCAATTCCTTCACCAGCTTGTTTGTACTTTCCTGTGTTTCTTTAAGGGATTTATTTGTTTCTTCTTTAAGGACTTCTACCTGTTTACCTGTATTTTCCTGTATTTTCTTAAAGGAGTTACTTATAACCTAACTAAACACCTCTGTAATCTTCATGAGGTAGGATTTTAGATTGTTTTCCAGGGCTTGCTGAGAGAACTGAATTCTGATGGCAGAGAATTTCTTTGGGTTCTGTTGCTTATAATCTTGCCCTTGCATTTGGCCATCTGGCTCTCTTTGTTGCTAACTGGCCTGGAGTCAGCCTCCTTAGAGGCACGTAGAGCTCTGTGACCTGGGTTAGAGCCAGTCTCCTTTTAGTTAGGGAGTGCTGTGTCTTGTTAACTTGGGCATCCTGTGTCTCTGTTTACTGCAGACCTCCTGGAAGGCAGGCAGGCTATAAGGTGTAGGAGAGTATTGGGCCAGATAATCTGACTTGCATGGAGAAGTCAATCATAAGGAAGGCGGAGAGCATCAAGGACGGCAGATGCCACATCAGATATGTTCTTTGGGCATCCTAGCTGGTGTCCTTATTTTCACCTGTGTCTTTGGTTACTGCAAGCCTCCCAGGAAGCATGCAGGCTGTGGCTCATTGTGACATTTTTCATTCTCCTTGTTCTGATTTCATTTCTGATGCTTTGATAAAATAGTCAGACAATAAAGAATATTGGTGAGAAAGCGTTTCTTTGTACTCATAGGTACAGGATATATTCTCAGAAGCCAAAGTAACAAGATCTTAAAGTTGTCATCTCACATCCACAGCCAGGAACAGATAGAACTCGAAGCATACTTGCTTGAACTGCTCTGGTCTTCTACAGTCCAGGGTCTAAACACACCCACTCTCTGTGTGGGTGTCATATCGATTAAGACAATTAAGACATTCTTCTACACACATTCTTACTGGTCATCTTATCTATGCAACCCCACCTAGAGACTCTCTTCTCAGGTGGTTCTTTCTTGAAGTTGACAATTGTAAGTAAAAGTCACTTCAGTCATACTTACTCACATTATAATCTGATTAAATTCCACCTTCATTGACCTCCATTTTCTTACTCAATATTTACATGTATTTTCATGACATTCTCATTTGCACATGTGTGTAAAATGTAGCCTATCACAGGACAGAAAAATGTAATACTAATCTATTAAAGTTGATTCTATTTTGCTTAACTGAAGATTTCATGTTCCCTCAACTTCTTGTGAATACCATAATTTCATTTATTGCCAAATAAAACTCCACTCTGTACAGATTTTCTCATTCATTATTCTCTTCCTGGATCTGAGATTGTGTTATAAACTTGTTTGTGTTAATAGTGCCACAGAACAAGAATACTCTGTTCTATTGACCGATGACTTTGGTAGATGGGTATTTTGAAGGTGTCAAGTACCTTCCATGGAGTCCTTAAGAACATCAAAAAGTTCTTTCCTAAAACTTTATCTATCTCTTGCATTTGTGCTCTCAGAAAATATTGTCTTCTTTTTAGACAGAGTTTTTATTTTAAAGTTAAAATAATAAGCACCATTGTAACTCTCCCTAAGTATTTAGGTGATATATTTCTTCTCATAATCCTGTGTTGTTATATGCATCCATCCGTACTTACATAAATTAAAAAAGAATAGGTTAGTCTTACACTCCTTCACTCAATTTGTAGAGATTATAATTTTAATTAGGAAAATATTCATTTTGACAAAATAACCAGAAAATGTTAAGTATTTTATTCACATGTGTGTATGTGTGTGTGTGTATGTGTGTGTGTGTGTGTGTGTGTGTGTGTGTGTGTGTGTGTGTGTGTAAATGTATGCCACTTTTGTATGTATCCTTGGAGGCTGGAAGTGGCCCTCAGATCCACGGAAGCTAGTGTTATAAATGGTTGTATGTACCCAGTCTTGGATTTTGGAAAGTTAATCCAGGTCTTCTGTAAGAGGAGGTGTAGTTCTTAACCATGAACCATCTCTCCAGCTCCAGAAAACCTAGTTCTCCTTCAGCTATTGCATTACATAGCTAAAAGCTAAAATGTAAATTAGTATTCTTTCTTGCCAATAGTTTTTCTTAACCAATTTCATATGAATATTTATTATTTTTAGTGGCATTCCACATATGTTTTCCCCTTTGAATCAATATTTTAAACAGAACTTAAAAATCTCATGTGACAGATATTTATACACTATTATATTCCCAGATGCCCTTTAGTTCTTTAACATTTGAGGTGCACTATAAACTTTTCCCTGACTGCTGATTGAGGGACAATTTTCTGGGCCTGACTGTTGCTTCTCTCTATGCAATGACAGCTCAGTAAGCACATTCTGACTGAGCTGGACATACTCTCTTAAACTCTGTCCATCTTTCTCCTCAAGTCACATTTCACTTTTGAATATCTTCATTTATACTTTGACTATCCACAGGAAATGTGGGTATGTATTTTTATTGCTGTTTCTCTTCTGTTGATATCTTGTTTAGACTGTACAATAGAATTAGAAACATATTAATGAAAAAACTAACTTTTATCAACTTGTGGCATGTGGAAGACATAGGAATGCTAATGCTGGTTATTATAACCAAGCATAACAAAAAGTAAAAGAAATGACAATATTCATGGAAAATTACTCTGAACTATATTAAAGGACAGAGGAGGGTCAAAGGATAAATTGTTTGCACCAAAGCACCAATTCCCCAGTTTAGATAGTAGAACCCATGTAGATGTGAACTAGGTATGATGCTGACTTCAACTGCAGAACTCAGAGGCAAACCCATAAATGTCCTGGAAAGGAAAACTAGCCAGACTAGCAAGAATCTCTGCACTGCTTCAATAAGTAAAGTGGAGAGTGATTGAGAAAGCCACCAGAATCAGTTTCCCATCTTTATGTGTACATGCACACAAAAGCACCAGAACACTTAGAATGGATGGATGGATCTATATGCACACAAGCACACTGCACAAATATGCATGTCATGACACCATGTGGACCTATTACATTAAAATTATGAGTTCATATTCTGGATTTCATGATTTTGTGTTTTGAGTAGTTTATCATATTTGTACATCTTTTTCACAAAATATTTAACGTTTTCATTCTTAGTCTTTACCCTCCTACTTTCTAACTGGATACAAATAATGTCCTTCCTAAGTCTACCCTAATCCTACAGATTATCGATTATACACTACCTTTTTTTCCTGTGTTGGTAAATACTTCATACTTGTTGATTACAATTTTCATTGTCAATAATGTTAAATGACTCTAAACTATTTTTTCCTTTTTTTTCATTTTTTGTATTTTAGGTATTTGTGATATTTTTAGTAAGAAAAATTTCTACTGCTTATTCTGTTTTTTAGGATAGATCACAGGAAATGGATTATTTTTATAATGGGGGAATATAGTCAGCTCTTAATTATATATATACTGACAACTAAACTTTAATGAAGGGGGAATTTCAAGGAGATGGAAGAAGTTAATGGAAGCATATAAAGTAAAAATATAAAAACAACTTAGTTAATGATATAGCTTGAAGAAAAATGGATTTTCTATATCAGGAGAAAGGCTTTATCTGATGCATTAAAATGTCTCTAATTATGCACATAAATGAGATTTAGTATTCATCAATTTAAGTTCAGTAATTGCACATGAATATCACATAAACACAGGGCTTTTCAAACGCAGTACTAAATAGGGACATGAATTGATCAATGAGAAGTTCTACTTTGTATAATTTGAGACTAAATCTTCCTTATTTGTTGTAAGAACAAAATTTTCACCAATTGTAAGCAACAAAAAAAGTAATATATAAGAAAATTCCAAAGAATAATATATGATTATCCTTATTAGGAATATATAAAAGCATATTTTGCTTTGTTCATCATTTGATATGATTCAATTTTTTTGATTCTCTCCATAATATAATAGTCTAAGGACTATAATGACCTCACCAGGAACAAACAGTTTCATCTTAAATTAAAAACTTTAAACAGATTTCTACTTTTAAATGCAATATACAAATCACCTTTAAAATTTTTTAACAGGTTTTAGATGTTTTCTTTAAATAATTTTAGTACTTATATTTTTCTTTAATTTCTCAAAAATGCCATTAAAACTAACATCCCTGACAACAGAAAATCATAATTAAAAAAATATGCTTAAAATAATCCAACTTTCAATTTTATTTTGTAACTTATTTGCTTTTGGTAACTAATTGTATTTGTTCTGTTTCTTTTGAGACCCAGAAAATGGAGCATTGAGCAATGGAATAAGAGGAAGAAAGTCGTTAATTTCGTAGCAAAAGACCATTTGAAATGTACTTACAATTGTCCCACAGATGTGTTTGACCCTGTGAAAGCAACTCAGTATGTAAGATATGCTTCTTCTTTCTCTGTTTTCTATTGACAACAGGATGTAGTTATATGCTTTATGACAATTCCCTCTGTGTGAAAGATTTACTGGCCCTGTTGATAGAAAATTGGTATCTACTTTTATTTTGTCATCTTGAAAAGGAAATATATATATATATATATATGTATGTATTACACAGATCAAATTGGTGAGTAGAATGGGAAAATTATATTTGAATAAAATAAATATATTCAATTGGTAAATAAATCTTAATCACATAATATCTTCTATATCAACTAATAACAATCAAAAATACTAAATTCAGATTGCAATTGTATTAATAAATAACCAACACATCTCACTTTCCTTGCCAACAATGAGCATTAATTTATAGTCAACACCTCTTAGCAAGTTTGTCCTCTAGGTCAAAGATATTTAAATATGCAAAACTAAACTTATTAAATTTCTTGCAAACTTCTAGAATCAAGGAAACAAAGCTTTATATTTGCATGAACACAAGTTAACAAGTTAACTTTGACCAATAACAATTTTGTCCTAAACATTACTGTCATTCGTAAATGTATCCCTATTAATGTTGATAAGAATTTGCACATGTACTGCTTAGCAACTATGACTCCTTACTGGCTTTATTTTAAAAAAAAAAGCAATAACTATTTTTGAGTAGTATGTAAGTTAACAGGAACAACTGAATGCATACTCCCTGGAGCAGTTTCAATGTCAGCTCAAAAATTTATCTAGTTTAATATAAACACAGATTTAAAGGAAATTACCAATAAAATTCACAACTCCATGATTTCTCCCAGAGGAATATATCTAGTTATATGACTTACTGCTCCACTCCATAGAAATTGACTTAAACAGTGAAGTTAAGTGCTTAAAGAATGAAAGTATTGAATAATTATAAATTTAATTAGTTAAATATGTAAATATAAATCTTTCATATTCGAACACTGTCAGCTCTCAACTAACTTAATTTCTTGATTGGGCTTAGAGATTAATTAGGCTGTAGCATTCTGTAGCTAAATTTGTACATGAGCTACATTATGATGAATCTGATGTTAAATATTATTTATGAGTGGAATAATATTTCCACAGGGATATATAAATGATGGATATATTAATACCCAAGATAGCAAAGAAATAACTTCATATTTTTAGTATAACTTTCTAGGACACCCTGAATCCAACTGTAGAATGGTCCATTAAGGCATAATGCTCATAATAATGGCTACTTAATTCTTATGGTTCTTATTGTTCTTCTTTTAAACGTACTTTAAAGTTATTTTCTGTAATCATGTGTCAATAGAAACTCAATGACAAATAAATAAAATACTAATGAAGTTTCTCCCATTTTAACAGGCAGTGGCCTATTCATTTAAAAATAATTTCAAAGGTGAAGGCAAGTAAGAAATGTATAAAAGGAAAATAAATAATATTTGAGTATACATAAACTAACACATCTATATGTATACATCTTTATGTATATGAAGATATGTGACATATATTTGTATATATTTGGTAGATAACATTTGTGTGTACACATACTCTTACACACACACACATACATATATAAAAGTATATGATATCTATTTGTATATATTTGGTAGTTTAAAGAAAATTAGAAATCTGGAAACTCTGAATGTAGAGCTTATCACAAATATTGTCTTGTTATTTTTAGTTTTCTATTTCATTTTTTCAGCTACTATTTTTTTTGATGTATATAGATTTAGAACCACATCAGAACCATTCATTATGTGTCTCACAATGATGGGTAATCAGATATTTTTAAAGTGCCTTCTCAAGGATTTTTGGTGAGTACTGAGAACACATAAAGCCATAGATAATAAACATAAAACATACACAAGAAGACTGAACGTTCTAGAGAAGAATGAAGGCCTAAAATACCCAGACATAGGGAATGTCATAGTAATAACATCATTGAATTTCCTGACCCATATATTCTCCATTGCATTTGAAGAAGCAGACAAATTAGAAATGCCAACACAGCAAAAATAAACTATTAACCCACATCTATTTGCTCTAGTCAAAGAGAACAGATGGAGCATTCTAGAAAACTAGTTATTTTAGACAACACTGTTCGAGGGCATCCAAACATCAGTGCACAACAGTAAATAAAAGAAAGAATCTGTGTAGTACCCTCTTTCTGATGCAAAAAAGGATGGTATGCTCTATTTATTTATTTACTATTTGTTTGTTTGTTTGTTTATTTTGGTGTAAAAAAATTGCTGTGAGTAAACTGGAAGATATACCCTGTCATGATGAATATAACACTAAGGCCCCTACGATGTAAAGTATGTGATTTAAGGACTCTTATTTAGAAGATGAACCAAGGTAAGATTACCACCTTATGGAACCAAGTGCTGGTTCTGCTTTCATTCATGGCTAGAGGAAAAATTAACAATGCTTATTATGATTTTACAGCAGGAAGAAGTAAAGTGGCAGGGTATGTAGGGAAACATTTCTATCTCTATTTTTGTGGTCAAAAAGACATCCTTAACTTTTTCATTGGCAGAGTTGAATATCCCTTAAAAAGTGTGGAAGCTATTTCTCCACTTATAAACACATTCTGATTAATTACGATGTGTCTTTAACTCGGTAGATAAACTAGAGGAGACTAGCAAAAATTGCATTACAGCTTCATTACAGCTTCTGGTTCGATGGGCACAATGTTGACAACAAACTGTTAAAACGGTTTTCTATTTTAACCTTTCCTAGTCCACTATGAAGTCAGGAAATTAATCAGTGTGCTCTGAAATAGCAAACCATATTACCACCAAAAGACAGGAACTTCTTTGGAACTCTTACATTAATTGGATGATAGCTTCTTGTAATTCTGTCTAGACTCATGGGTAGATTTAATATCACAGGGAGATTTAATCTCTGATTGACAGTCTCAATCAGATATACAATCTTCCAAAGTCCAAAGTCTCACTGCAATGAGACATACACACTGGCAAACTTAGTCAAGTTGTGGTATTATTTTGTATGGCCAAGAATTACTCCTCCCTCTTGTAAACTTGCTCTATACTTTGAGTAAAAGTACATCTCCAGTGTGTCCCTAATGTACTACTTTTCATAGTTAATAATAATGGCTTCATGTTGTCTATAATAACATCAGAATATCATTGATGTTTGTTTGTTTTGTTTTATCATTGCTTATTTTGTTTTGAGACAGATTCACTCTATATAGGCTTGGCTGTCCTGGTGTTTTCTATGTTAAAGTGGCTAGCTTTAAACTCACAGATCTGGGTGTCTTTGTCTGTTAAATGCTGGGATTAAAGGAGTATGCAACTATTCCTGGCTGAGGAACATTATTTTTAATGCATATAGGTTTTCAATATCCAAGGTGTAAGTAGTAAGCCTGCATACAAAGTGATACTTTCCTCAGTCTCCATGATGAAATCTAAATAACGTATTTAAAAAAGACCTCTTCTAATCACTTCCTAAGTTTATTTTTAATGACTGTATAGATGACTTTTATCATAACTACAACTTTTCTAGACAAACTATCATTTACTGATTTCTATTTTCTGGTCAGTTATTTCTAGTTCTATATTTTCTATCATTATTGAATACTATTTTCAAAGTTTGGTAGCATTATAGCTCCCTGTATATTATATTAAAACATATGAAATTTTCTCATGAGAATAAATATAATAACCATAAAGAACATCCAACTTGATAAACATAATTATTTAGAATTAAAAGTAGCTCTACTTTCACATTTATATTTATTGTACTGACTACCTCAATGCTAGAAAATCAAATACGTCTTGTAAATGTCACTTTTATTTCCTCAGATGAGATGATGAGAGCCATACCCAAGCTGTGTGAATTCATGAAAGAGTGTTTCTTTCTCTATTCTAACTGTCCCTCGGCCTAGGAAGCTTCTAGCCATCATACAATCAAATCTTCCAAGATGACTGTTTCAGTCTAGCTTCTCTGGGATTCTGCTGAATTGATCTTCCTGGCCTCATATTATGATTAGCAATATGTTCTAATCTTCTGGCTCCTTCTCATTCTTGATGATTCTGTCATCACTTGTGTCTAGCTTGTTCACTCTGTAACCTGTCTCTATAAAACTGTCCTGGTAAAACTGCCATACATACATACCACACACCATACATACACCTCATTTTTCTCTCTCTTACTCTTCTTAAGTAGCCTTTTTCCTATGCTACTTTCATGTAAGTTCAATGTATCATATCTCTGACTTATTCTGTTAAATCTTTCTCAGATCCCGCACTTTTTTGCCCCTGGTTGGTTCCTTCTACAAACTAACTTTACCTTCATTGCTGAGGATTAAATGTGTGAACTAAGGGTGTGTCTGTTTTTCAGCCATATCATACTGTAATTCTAGGTGTGTCTGCATTCCAACTAGATCATACCTTAAATGTGATCCCCTTGCCAAAGTAGCCACACTGTTGGATTTAAATTCCTCTACACCTTTCCCTTTTCTATTTTCTTCTTGATAAATCAGTTAATTGAGCCATCTATTTTTTAATGAGGTGTGGCATTGATTTTTCATTATTATTTATTGAAATATTGGTGAGAATTCATTCCATTTAATTTCCACGTCAGAATTTCTTTGACTTTAATTTAATTTTTTATTTTATCCTCTTATATCATTTGTTTTTCTCATTATTTTCATTTCATGTCATTGTTTCTTATTCTGAATTCTTAACTATAAGCACATTTGTTTTGACAGAAATATGTGTATTGGAATGACATAAAGCCAGCTTAGCTTCTGTAAGAAAAGGATGATTCCTAACTAATTCTTATTTCTTGTTGCATCCCCTAAGGGTGAAGATGAAAGCAAAGTTGATTTTTGTTAACCTCTGCTCTTTACTCCTAAAGAGCCTTAGCTTAAAATTTTCTTTCCCTTGTTCCCTGGGACTTTCAAGGTTGTTCACGGATCCTTTGCTAATTCTCATTATAAGTACTTTCTTTTTCAGTACTTTGCAGACTATAACAGTTCTCAATCTCTACTGCTCAGTGGCAGCCACTGATCCTAAGTGATTTATGAACACTAAAAATGAATCTAGTGCATTCAAAGTATTAGATTGTTATACTTGCATTTAATTTTAATTCATTTAAAATTATCCAACATGATGACAGTCTTTCTAATTAGTGGTCTAATTTCAGGAGATAAAGTGGGAGATATATTAAAATCAGAATTCCTTCTTTACATTGTGAAAATCTCTTTATGGTTCTTCATTGTTTACCTGCTCCTATCATCTCCAAGTTGGCTTAAGTGAGTAGTATTTTTCTTTTATTTTGATTGATTGACTGATTTTTATATTCTCTTGTTGATGTCACCAAGGATGCCTTTATATTTTCAGTAAGAGGGATAAGTCACACAACCTAGTCTTCCATATTCAGAAGCAACAGTTTGCTTTTTTAATTGCCTGTATATATTTAATTCAGAATTTAAGCTGTCTTGTAGGGCTCATGAGAACCCTTCAAGGAAGCAAAAGAAGAGCCTTGTGATTTTAGTTTATTCAGACTATTCTTGGAATTCTTCAAAATTTTTCTTGGAATGTGTTTTCATGCTCCTTCCAGATGTAGAGGATAGGAGTGCATTTACTTCAGGTTGTGTAGTATTTCTTGTACTTGTTATTCATTCAATTAAATGTTTAAGTTACGCTTTATATGCTTTTATGTAAAAATATGTTTCTGACAACTGTGATTTGTCTTTGTGATTGTGTACAGCTTGAACTCGTAAGAACTTCACTTGTTTGACCTTTCTTAACCCCAGAATATTTTTCTTTTATTGAAATAGATTTTTTCTCATTAATAATACATTGCTTATGGTTTTCCCTTCTTCTACTCCTCCTAGGTCCTCTCCAGTTCTCTTCTCATGAAGTTCCCTGCTTTCTGTCTTTCAGTAGAAGACAAATTTCTTTGGAATAATAAAATAAAATGAGATAGAACAAAAACCAACATATTAGAATAGTACAAAACAAACAAGCAGAAAGAAAAGAGACAAAGTAAAGGCACAAGACACAGATATACATGCAGAGACCTACTTGCTTTCACATGCAGAAATCCCACAAAATATTAAATTAGAATCCATAATATTTATGCAAAGGAACTGTATGGTAAAAAACAGATAAAATACATACAATTAAATAAAAGTAAAAAAGAGAGATAAAAGAAAGAATAAAAAATAAAGAGAAAGAAAGGAATGTGAAGAAAGGGAGGAAGAAAGAAAGAAAGAAAACAAGAGAGAAAGAAAGAAAGAATCCAGAAACAACAATGCGCAGAAAGAAACCTTCCAAATATACAGCTGAGTAATTTTTTTTGGGGGGACACATATTGCTGAGCATGACACCTGCCCAAAATTTAGCTTGCTTCTTCAGTGATACTCCCTCTTTTGTTTTTGTATTTTTTCTTTTATTCTTTTTTTTTCTTTTTAATTTTTTTAAATTTTTGATCATTTTATTTATTTACATTTCAAATGTTATCCTCCTTCCCAGTTTTCCTTCTACAAACTCCCTATCCCATCCCCAATAACCCTATGATGGTGCTCTCTCACCAACCCAACCACTCCCACCTCACCACCCTAGAGGCATCAAGCCTTCACAGAACCAATGACCTCCAGTTGGATTGATGCCAAATAAGGCCATCCTCTGCTATGTATTCAGCTGGAGCCATGGGTTCCTCCATGCGTATTCTTTGTGATACTCCTTTGTAAAAACTAAATTTTTATTTGCAAGTGGTTATCATTTGAAGTTAGATTCTAGTATCGGAGGGAGACATGAGTCCATTTTTCTTTCCTTTTAGCTCAAGGAGCCCATCTGATTACTATCAATGTGAATGCAGTCTCAGTGTCTATGTATTCTCATGCGCATTATACCTGTTAATTTAGAGGGGTTTGTTTTATGGGTGTCTTCAATCTCCACTGGTTCTAATATTCTTTCAGTCTCCTCTTTTGCAGGATTCCTGAGTCCTGATGAGAAGAATTTTATGGAAACATTCTGCTTAGTGTTGAGTGTTCTGGTCTCTGGGTCTCTCTGTTTTTCCCATCATCTGTGAGAGGAAGCTTTCCTTTTCCTTTTTTTTTTTTTTTTTCAGTATAGAAAAGAGTTTACATAGGGCATTGGAGGGGAGTTAAGAGAGTAGTCGAGGCAAAGAAAGGCAGAGAGAAAGAGAGTGTAGAGAAGTAGAGGCAGGCCATTACCATGTGGAGAGAGTGGGATAAGGGGCAAGATGTAAGAGAGAGGCAAGAGATGAAGAGAAAAGCTTTTCTTATAATGGCTGAGAAAGGCACTAATCTATGAGCATATCTGATGTTATTAAAAATAATTTCATTCCTATATTTGGTTTTACCTTAGGTCTCTTTGTTATTTAGTCTCACATTATAGGCTATCCAAGAAGTGTCAGGTGTGGTTTCCACCCTGTGAGTGGGCCTTAAGTCAACTCATATATTCACTGGTTACTCCCACAAAATTGATACCATCACTGTACCAGCATATCTTGCAATCATGTCGCCATTGCAGATCAACGGGTTTGTAACTCTGTGTTTGTGTTTCTCCTTTGTGAGCATACTGAGTACCTTTCTGTAACAAAGACACTAGCACTTAGTTGAATGCTTTTACAGTCACTAACTCTGTTTCTCCATACTCAAAACGTTGTATTGGTGTTGTCTTCAGCAATCTGACCATGCTGTCAGTTTGTAGAAAGCACCTTCATCCTTTACAATCTATACTATTTCTCTTTCCTACAGAGATCCATCAACCACCCTTCATCCCTTATGCTTTACTTAACTTCTCTGATTCTATTGATTATAGGTTGATTATCTTTGAGTTAACAGTGAATTTGCTCATAAAAGCAAGTATATATCATACTTGTCTGTTTTTGGTATAAAATACCCAACTCAGGATCATTTTTCAAGTCTTTCCATTTACTTTCAAATTTCATGATTCTTCTCTCTGAGGGGTAATATTGTGTGAATACTCCATATTTGCTTTATCTATTCTTCTGTTGAACATGCAAGTTGTTCAATAGAACTCCTTTCTATTAAGAATAGAGCGTAACTGAACCTGGTTGAACAAATGTCTTTCTGGTAGGCCAAATCATCCTTTGTTTACATTTCCAAGAAAAGTATGGCTGGATCTTGAGATAGATCAATTCCCATCTCTCTGAATAATCATCAAATTGATTTACATAGTGGCTATAAAAGTTTTCAGTCCTATGAAAAATGATTGTGTTCCCCTTACTGTACATCCTTGCCAACATCAGCTATCAATTTGGATAAGTGTTTGTCTATCTTATTGATATTCTCAAAACATTGAGTCTTTGTTTCATTGCATCTTGGCTTTATTTTGTTGTTGCTGTTACTGTTGTTTCTATCTCACCCCTGGATTTGATTATTTCTTGCCACCTACTTCTTTAGTTATTATTTCTTTTTGTTCTAGAACTTTCAAGTATGCTCTTTAGTTACTAGTATGAGAGTGCTCCAATTTTCTAAAGTAGACACTGCACCTCTTAGAACAGCCTTCATTGTGTCCTTTAGGCATGATGGTTTTGT
>NW_022196902.1:7714914-7723308 GCF_008632895.1 Mastomys coucha
GTTTCTATGTCAGGCTTGGGTGTCAGCTTACCAGGGAATAGCTTCTAGAGGTGTAGGCTAGGATAACAGTGTGAGTAGGAAAGGGGCATTACTGAGGAGGTCTATATCATCTGCTGTATGCCACAAAAGTAGTCAGCCAAGGAGTTGATAGAAAGAATAGGGGATAGGGTTTAGAGACAGAAAGGAGTTATATGAAGACTTGCAGTTAAGCTACCTGCTTCCTCGGCTAGAGTGCAGATTCTTATAAATTTAGATTTTTTTCTGATAATTATATGCCTTTTATTTTGTCTCACATTTAGAAAAATCTTGTAAAATATGAGACAGATTCATTATGTTTTATAGATACAAGATATATATATATATATGTATATGCATATATGTGTATGTGTGTACCAGATGAGATGTTTTGATTAAAATTTTCATCTTATTTGGAAATTTTTCTTAAGATTATTCCTGGTTTCTTCCTAACAATTAAAAATTAGTGTCTGCCCTATTTCATGTTTATTTTTTCTTCCATAATTGTGTTACTGCTTTCACATACACAAAGTATGTGTGCATGTATATGTATGTACACAGATCATTTCAAATTAGACTGAAGCCATTCTTTTAAGGTAATATTTGTAATTATATTGTTATTTTGCTTTAGCAGAACAAATTAATATGTTTTCATGTATTTCATATTAGGGTTCTCTCATCTGAAATTGTTTTTAAAATTATTTATGTAGCTAGAACTGACCCTTAATACCCCTTTGTGGGGTAGCTTTCTGGTATCAGAAGATATCGTGTAATCTTCCAAAGGGGAGAGAAGACCAGCTCTCCCCACCCTATCCGTGACTCCTATGAACAACGTCGATGATAGCTTGGCAAGATGCCTCTTTTCTTTCAGTCCTGTAGGGTCACGTCTACTCTTGCAGTATCCAGTCTGCTCTTTAATTGGAGATAAGATCCATTCAATCAGAGGGATACAATGCCTGATTACTAGAAACGTAGCTAATTGCTCAGTGACTATAAAACAATGGTTAATGAACAAGCACTGATAACTTCTAATTAGCTAAATCAGCATAATCCCTAGTAACAACCTATAAATATTTTACCCATACTCATAGTTAATAGTAGTCTTCATCACTCTTCAAGTAAACTTCTCTTCGCAACAAACAGAAATCAGTATACCAAATGAAAACCAATCAATTAGCAGAGTTCTGAACCACAGGCTCACAGGGCATAAAAGTAGTGCCCCTTTTGTGAACCCTAAAAGGATCACTAAGAAGTTGGGTCTGATGCAATCACACTAGGGTCTTTATTCAAGGTCGAGTTTGAGCTTTGAGCCCTCTCAGCTGGACAAGGCTTTTTTCTTTTTTTTTTTCCAGCAAGTGAGGGGGTTTCTAATAGGTAGGTGCTTCTAAGCAAAACCATGAACAATAATCACAAATGGTTTGAAAGTATGCCTAGATCTTCCACTAATCCTGATTGGCTGTTGCTACGGAACACAGGGAGCATCTCACTAATCCTGATTGGCTGTTGCCAGGGAGCGCCTCTGGAGTATGGGCCAGGAACATGCTATGTAGTTCTCCCTGGAACTTGGGTGCAGCTTGGGTGCATCTGCAGATCAAGTTCTTAAGACGTTTTACTTTAAAGATGGAGATAGAGTATGTTTGGCCTCTCATATCTATAAAATACTCTCACACTGAAGATTCAGGAAATAAGAAGGAAAGGAAGGCAAAACATTCTAAGAGCCAGAGGATCAGGGAATTTGCTCTAAGGTTGTGTCTCCTAGTAACACTGAATGGAGTGTTGTTTCCTCCTAAGTGCTGAAAACTTTTTTAACCTATTTTGAAAACATTTAGCACAGTACTTTTCAATAGAGTATACTATATATTATTTTTGCTTTATATGCCATACTTGCTTCAATCTGTGTATTGAAATTACTTTCTATCTTATATACTATAGTTTATTATTTTCAAGATCATGATCTATTGAGTGCATGTACTAGTCAATAGATACATACTAAGTTGTGACTTTGTAAAGTATGAATTAATATAATTTTAAATATTTTGTACCAGATCAACTTAAGCTACAAATTTATAGGTGATATTTATTATTTATGTTTCATATTTAACATAGTAAGTAAAAGTTTCAAATGTTATTTAATTTTATTGGTAGAAATAATTTTTATGCTCAAACATGTTATAAATTTCCTTTCATTTTAGTTAAGACAATTGGGAGATACTACTATTATTGTAAGCAAAATACATGACTTTTGAAAATTTAGTATCATGTAGGCACTTTGCTAATATAAAATATAATTATGACTATAAAAGTATACTTGTTAGAGGTTTGAATGACAGTTTGGCATATATTTGGCAGATTATGCTAGAATATAATATCTATATAAAACTCTTTAGAATGCTAAAAATATACATTCTTCAATTTTGTAAAATTGTAAATTGTTATATATTGTTATTCTCTCTCATATCTGTGTGTGCGTGTGGTGTGTGTCTGTACGATGTGCGTGTGTGTGTGTGTGTGTGTGTGCGTGTATGTGTGTAGGCTCATGTGTCAGCCAGAGCATTGTTTCAAGAGGTCATTTTCTCTTTCTGCCTCAGGTTTCAGGGATTGAACTCACATCTTCAACCTTATGTGGAAAATACTTTTACATGCTAAGCCATCTCATAGATTATTATCTTATAATATATAGAATATAGTGTAAAACTCAATATATAATTATATGACAAATGTGCTATTGAAAACATAATATGTGGCTAAGAAATAATACATGGTCTAAAGTTTAATACTCACATTTTCCTAAAAGTCACTTTTCCTTTACGTAAATATTTTCAGATTATACATATATCATAGGGAATTCATCTTCACTGTATCTAGTTTGCAAAAACTATTTGTCTAATAAATCTGATGCTAATCCTATTTATTTAATCCTGAAGACATAACTTTATCTCTCTTGTCCTGTGTTTTTATCTGAAAACTAATAGATTTCTGTTATATAAAAGCTTAGTTTTAATTTTATCTAAACTACAAATACATTTCTTTAATTTTTGTGTAGTTTTGTTTATGCTATCTTTTAAACATATTTATTTTATTTTCAATTGTATGCATGCACATGGCAATGAGGTACATGTTGCTGTGAGTTATGGTGCTCAAGAAGGCCACAAGGTATTGCAGCCCTAGAGCTGGAGTTACTAACAGCTTTGACTTAGTTGATCAGGGAAACTGGGAAGTGAATTCATGACCTTGCCATGAGTAGTGTTCAGTCTTAGGAGATGATGCCATTACTCAGCTCTCTCCCCTTTCTGTTGCTGACTTAAGCGTATTATAGTGCCCAGGCTAATTTTGTAAATTACTGTGGATATAATGATGGCTGAACCTGAACCGTTTACCCTGTTGGCTCAACCTCCCAAGTGTTTGAATTACAGCTGAAATACCTATACCTATAACTGTACATGTACATGTACATGTACCTTTACCTGTACCTATACATATACAATCTATTGGTGAAGATCGTACTGCATCTTCCTCTCACATTCTGGCATTAAAGGAATGAGCAGCCAAACCTTGTTCTTTCATAATAATTTAATCTTTCTTAAACATATGAATATACTTTCAATCTTTTGAAATAACAAAATATACATAATATAAAATTATATATATATATATTTGTGTGTATATATATTACTGTTTCAGACAAAGTACTCTAAAGAATGCAAAAGCAAAATAGCCACAAAGAGGTTCTCTATTTACTTATTGAATAATTTATTTTTGTTGTGAAGTCCTTTCTGAGTATATAAATCAAAGTTTTAATGAACTGTATCAAGTCATCAGGTAGGATGTAATTAATGAGTTTTTGTTTCTTGATAATTTCTTTCATAATTGTGAATATAACTGAAATTATTTATTCAAAATCCCAAATAGGAATAAACTCATCATATGGAATGAATAATTAAAGTAATTTTGAAGATTTTTTATTATATAAGCATTATATTTTATAATAGAAATGTGAATCTTGTAGTATTGTTTTTAAATTTAACAATGTTTCCTGAACTCAAACAAAACAAAGCAAATCACCATTTTATGATTTTAAAAAATTGGTGTATTAGTTACCTTTCTATTATTACAATAAAACATGATGACCAAGAAAATTTACAGAACAAAATGCTCCTTTGGTGCTCATGGTTCCAGAAGGTTAAGAGTCCCTCATTATGAATTCTGGGAACTATGGCGGTAGGTAAGCATGTCATCCTAAGCAGAAGCTGAGAAGCTTATATTTCAAACCCCAAACAAGTGGCAAATAGTTCACTGGAAATACTCGGAACCCTTTTAAGCCCCAAGCCTTCCCCCCTATGACATACATTTTCCAAATTTTATGCAATGAACGCCTTAACTGGGAAAAAGACTTCAAATATTAATGTTGTGGGGGAAACTCCCATTAAAAAATAAAAACCACAGATGATTAATAATAGGACCTTCATTTTGAATATTTACTATATTTAGTATATATGAAAATTATTCTAAATTATTTACTGCTATTTCTATTTTAGAGCTGAAAAGTTACTGGATACATTTCACTATTGTATTTGTTATAGTAGATAGTATATTACATATTTGGACAAATATTTTATAAAATGTTTTCAGAGAAATATCTAAAAGAATAAATGTGAAATTTTTTCACAGTGTCCATTTTCCTTTAAATTTGTTTCTTCTTAGTAGTAAATGGTTAAAAACATATTCTGAGATACAAAATGTACATTAATTTTGTACATACAAAACCCACTTTGCTCTTTAGTTAAACTTTTTGTGAGAGAAGAAGTCTAGACAGGCACCTGACTACTAAACTCCACTACTTTCTATTTCCCACTGGATCCCCCATATCCCACCCTCCTAGTTACCATACCCCAACCCCAAAATGGGGTGGAGACTTCCTGCTCTATCACAGACTAACATCACCAGCAAAAAGTCCAGCCCCCAATTGGGACAAAGACTCCCAACTCCCCCACTATCTCATTATCTCAATATACACCCAACCCTATCTCTAGTCTCATGCCCTCCTTGTTGCCTTGTCCCAGCCTCCAAATGGGACAGAGACTCCCTACTCTACTACAGACCGACAGACTAGAAGAAGACCCTTTAACCTCACTTCCCACCAGATAGTCCTATTTTCTCACTATCTCAGAATCCCCTTACAGGACCACCAGAACTGTTCCCTCTCTGTTGCCTTGTTCCAGCCTCTAACTAGGGTAAAAACCCCTCACTTTATTAATGACCACATAGCCAGGCAGAAATCCAGTTCTGGGTTCTCCTTGTTGGTATACGCCAGCCTCAAACTGGAGCAAACTCAGCTCTACTCAAGCCTACACAGACTTCAAGAAGCCCAGTATACATGGACCAGAAGACCAGAAAGAAAACAGAAATTAAGGAACAAACCTCTCATCTAACAAAAACAAACCCAGAAATTGGTACCTAGACCTATAAGTTCTCTAAACCCTGAGGACTAGTGGCCAGTGTAATAAATAACAATCAAAAACAGCCAGGGCAATATTTCAGCACCAAACCCAGAAATCCTCCTACAGCAACCTCTGAATATTCTAACCAAATAGAAACACAAGAAAATTACCTTAAAACCAACTTTATGAATACTATTGAGCTCCTTAAAGAGGAAATAAATAAATTCTTAAAAGAAATACCCAAAAATACAAATAAATAATTGTAGGAAATGAATAAATCATTTGCAGCCAAGAAAAAATAAAAACAAACATGGAAAAGTAATTTTTATTAACCAGACATAATTGGCATCATGGAGGCTTAGTGCTGTTTGATATTAATATATAGTAAGTATGTGTGTGTATTTCAGCAAGAAGAGTTGAAAAATGTGTATTCCAGCTGGATCACATCTTTGGATGAGATCCCTTACCAGATCAATTTTGTGTGTTGCAGGATAAAAAAAAAATTTACATAAAAATTTTAAGGAGATAAATGAAACTGTTTAAACATAAGCAACAAGGAAAATATAAATTGATAAGTTTATGGAAATAAAAAATTCTATGTAAGAAAACAGACTACAAAGACATAGGTGTCCCCAAAAGAATACAAGAGATGGAAGAACATCTAAGACATTGAACTTGTGACAGAAAAATTTGATACATAGGTCAAAGAAAATGTTAAATCTGAAAAGTCCATGACTCAAACATCCAGAAAATGTGCGATACTATGAAAAGACCAAACCTAAGAATAATGAGATTAAAAGCTAGGGAAGATTACTAGATCAAAGGAAAATATTTTCTACAAAATCATAGAAGAAAGTTGTCCTAACCTAAAGGAGATGCCTATAAAGATATAACAAGCTTAAAGAAAATCAAATACATGAAACAACAAAAGGAAGTCCTCTCAGCACATCATAATCAATATACTAAACACTCGGGATGAAGAAAGAATACTAAAAGCAGCAAGTAAAAAAGAGGAAGTAACATACCTCCTGGAATTACACTTGACTTCTCAATAGAGACATTAAAAGCCACAGGACCTGGACAGATGTCTTGCAGAATCTAAGAGATCGTAAATGTCAGCCCAGACTTCTGTACCCCACAAAGCTTCCAATCATCATAGAAGGAGAAAATAAGATTTCCATACCAAAACCAAATGTAAATAATATCTATCCAAAAATACAGCCCTACAGAAGGTACTGAACAAATAAAATGAAAGCAGGTAAATTACACTCATGGAAACACTAACAATATTTAATCTCACATCAGCAAAAACAAAGGAAAGGAAACATAGATAGATATGTGCGTGTACACACACACTCACACATACTACAACCAACAAAATAATAGAAATTAACATCCACTTGTCATTGATATCTCTCAATATCAAAGGACTCAGTTCCCCACTAAAAAGGTACAGGCTAACAGAATGGATGTGAAAACAGAATCCAACCATCTGCTGATTACAAAAAAGGTACCTCCGAATGATTAAGGAAGTTGAACATTTCTTTAAGTGCTTCTCAGTCATTTGGTATTTGTTATTTGAGAATTCTTTGTTTATCTCTGTACCCCATTTTTAATAGGGTTATTTGTTTCTCTGGAGTCTAACTTCTTGAGTTCTTTGTATATATTAGATATTAGGCCTCTATCGGATATAGAATTGGTAAAGATCTTTTCCCAATTTGTTGGTTGCAGTTTTGTCCTATTGACAGTTTCTTTCGCCTTACAGAAGCTTTGCAATTTTATGAGGTTCCACTTTTCAATTATTGATCTTAGAGCATAAGCTATCGGTGTTCTGTTCAGGAAATTTTCCCCTGTGCCTATGTGCTCAAGGCTTTTCCCCACTTCCTTTTCTATTAGATTGAGTGTATCTGGTTTTATGTGGAGGTCCTTGATCCACTTGGACTTGAGCTTTGTACAAAGAGATAGGAATGGATCAATTTGCATTCTTCTACATGCTAACTGCTAGTTGAGCCAGCACTATTTGTTGAAAATGCTGGTTTTTTTCCACTGAATCAAAACAACCCTGAGATTCTACCTCACACCACTCAGAATGGCTAGGATAAAAAAACTCAGGTGACAGTAGATGCTAGAGAGGTTGTGGAGAAAGAGGAACCCGCCTCCTTCATTGCTGGTGGGACTGCAAGCTGGTACAACCACTAAGGAAATCAGTTTGGTGGTTCCTCAGGAAATTGGACATAGTACTACTAGAGGATCTAACTATACTACTCCTGTGCATATACCCAGAAGATGCTCCAATATATAATAAGGACACATGCTCCACCATGTTCATAGCAGCCTTATTTATAATAGCCAGAAACTGGAAAGAATCCAGATGTCCTTTAACAGAGGAATGGATACAGAAAATGTGGTACTTCTACACAATTCTACACAATTTAATAGCAATTGTTTTAATTGTTATTAAAAACAATGAATTTATAAAATTCTTAGGGAAATGGATGGATCTGAAGAATATCATCCTGAGTGAGGTAACCCAATCATGAAAGAACACACATGGTATGTTCTCTCTATAAGTAGAAGATTGGAATACACAATGTACAGTTCACAAACCACAAGAAACTCAAGAAGAAGGAAGACCAAAATGTGGATACTTCATTCCTTCTTAAAAGGGGGAACAAAGTAGCCATGGAAGGAGTTGCTGAGACAAACAATGGAGCAGAGACTGAAGGAAGGACAATCCAGAGACTGCTCCACCTGGGATTCCTTCCCATATTCAATCATCAAATCCAGACACTATTGTGGATGCCAGCAAGTGCTGGGTGACAAGAGCCTGATATAGCTGTCTCCTGAGAGGCTCTGATAGTCCCCGGCTAATGCAGAAGTAGAGGCTCACAGCCGTCCATTGGACTGAGTACAGGGTCCCCAATGAAGGAGCTAGAGAAAG
>NW_022196902.1:7724198-7726659 GCF_008632895.1 Mastomys coucha
AAAAAAAAAAAAAACAAAACAAAACAAAACAAAAAAACCAAAAAGGTACCTCAACTTAAATGATAGACTTTATCTCAGAGTTAGATGTTGGAAAAAAATTTCTCAAGCAAATAAAACCAAGAATCAAGTTGGTATAGCCATTGTAATATCTATCAATATTAATATAAAGATATAGGGAAGGACACTTCTCACTCATTAAAAGAGAATTCCATCATAATGACATCTCAATTTTGAACACTTATGCCCCAAATGCCACATTTGAAGAGGAAATAGTACCAAAGTTTAAATTAGATACTGAACTCCATACTTTAATAGTGGGAGACTTCACAACCTCAATCTCACTAATGGACAGTCCATCCAGAAAAAAAATTAAACAGAGAAATAATTGAGCAAACAGATAATATGAATCAAATGACAATAAAACATATCTATAAAAAAAATTCACCAAAACACAAAGAATATACTTTCTTCTCAACAACTCAAGGAACTTTGTTCAAAACTGATCACATATTTACATACAAAACAAGTATCAGATACAAGAAAAATTTAAAAACTCCTGCATATTATCATACTACCACAGAATACAGCTGGATTTCAACAACAGAAAACAAAAACAAAAGCAGAAATGCTATGAATTCATGGAAATTGGACATCTCATTACTAAATGACAGCTGAGTAAAGGAAGAAATAAATAAAGAAATTAAAGACTTTCTAGAAATCAATGAAAACCTAGGCACAACATACCCAGACATGTTGGACACAATGAGAGCAGGCTAAGAAGAAAGTTCATAACACTAAGTACCTTCACTAAGAAATAAGAGAGATCAAATACTAGGAACTTAACAATGCACCTGAAATCTCTAGAAAAAAAAAATAAGCAAACATAGCCAAGAGAAGTAGAGAATAGGAAATAAAATGAGAGCTGAAATCAACTGAATAAAAAAATAGAGAATAATCCAAAAAATAAGTGAAACAAAGAGTTGAATATTTGAGAATATCAATGAGAGAGATAAATCCTTTCTAAATTAACTAAAGCCAGAGAAAAACTATCAAAAAATTAAAAAACAAAACAAAACAAACAAACAAAAAAAAACAGGAAGGGAAAGTGGGACATAACAATATACAGGAAGGAACCCAAAGAATTTAGTCATAATACAAAGTGCTGTTCTTCACAAAATTAGAAATTCTAAAAGAAATGGACAATTTTCTTGAGAGATAATATTTACCAATGTTAATTCATGATCAGATAAACAATTCCTACATCTATAACCCCTAAGAGATAGAAGTATACATTAAAAATATGCTAACCTTCCCCTCAAATGTAAAAGTCCAGGTGTAGAATATCTTAGCACAAAATTTCACAAGGCTTTCAAAGATGAACCAATACTCCTCAAACTATTCCACTTAATTGAAGTGGAAGAATCATTGCCAAATTCATTATATGAAACTATACTCTTCTTATACCCAAATCAAATGAAGACACACAAAAGGAAACAGAATTACAGATCAATATCTCTCAGGAATATTGATGAATCCAAGAAGACGTCAAATAGATCTTCTACTATGATCAAGTAGGATTGATCACTGAGATGCAGAGATGGGTCAATGTACAAAAATCAGTCAATGTAACCCATTATATAAGCAAACTCAAAGACATCAATCAAATGATCATCTCATTACTTGCTGAAAAAGCCTTTGACAAAACCTCATACTCCTTCATGATAAAAGTCTCAGGGAGGTCAGAAATATAAGAGTTATGAATTACATAATAAAGGCAATTACAGCAAGCTGATAGGCAAAATCAAATTAAAAACAAACAAATAACAACAAACCCTGAATGAAATTCTACTAAAATCTTGAACAAAAAATGGCTATCTACTCTCTCCATAGTTCTAGCTAGATCAACATGACAACTAAAGATCAAGGAAGTACAAATTTGAAAGGAAGAGATCAAAGGATCATTATCTGCAGAGGTACATTTTACACCAAGTAGTATATGATGCCAAAAATTCTACCAGGACACTCCTAATGCTGATAAGCACCTTTAGTAAATTGATTAGATATGAGAATAACTAAAAAAAAAAAATAATAATATTCAGTAGTCCTCCTATATACATATTACAAACAGTCTGAGAAAGAAATCAGGGAAACATGATTGTACACAATAGCAACAAATAATATAAAAGAGTTTGTGCTAACTCTAACCAAGCAATTCAAATACCTCTATGATAAGAACTTTAAGTATCTGAAGAAAAAAAAATTGAGGAAGACATCAGAAGACAGAAATATTGGATTGGTAGGATTAGCACTGTAAAACTGGCCATCTATAAAACCAGTCTACAGATTTAATACAATCTCCATCAAAACTCCAAAACAATTCTTTTTTTTTATTAGATATTTACTTTATTTACATGTAAATTTCTCCCTTCCCAGTTTCCCCTCTAAAAAACAAAGAAACAAA
>NW_022196902.1:7727354-7731384 GCF_008632895.1 Mastomys coucha
ATTCTTAGGGAAATGGATGGATCTGGAGAATATCATCCTGAGTGAGGTAACTCAATCACAAAAAAACAATTCTTTAAAGACATTGAAAAAACAATATTAAACTTCATATGGAAATGCAAAAAATCCATAATAGCTACAACAAAACAAAAGAAAAGAAAAGAAAAAGAACATCTGGACATATCATCATCCCTATGTTCATCATCTACAGCAGTAATTTTTTTTTCCATACAGGGTTTCTCTGTGTAGCCCTGACTGTCCTGGAACTCAGTCTGTAGACCAGACTGACCTTGAACTCAGAAATCTGCCTGTCTCTGCCTCCCAAGTGATGGGATTAAAGGAGTGCTCACCACTGCATGGCTGATACTGAATTAAAGACCTAGATGTAAATCCATACCAATCACCACTTCATTCTTATAAAGATCTCAGAACTATATAATGAAAAAATAAAACATCTTCAACAAATGGTGCTGATCTATCTGTATGTCAGCATGTACTGGCGTGCAAATAGATATATAATTATCACCCTGAAGAAAACTCAAGTATAAGTGGATCACAAACCTTAACATAAAACTAGATACACTGAACCTGATAAAAGACAAAATAGGTTTACCTGGTTATGTGCTCCCAACCAGGCACAGAAACAGGGAAGGAGTAAGTTCCACTCCTGTATATCTCAGGTTTTAAGATTTCTGGGTTTGAACAAGCTCTATCTTCCAGTTCCATCAGTTCCTCTTGTTGCATGATCCACATGCAGCACAGTATGCAAGATATGCTGAGGTAAAAATGGCACAGAAACTAGATATGGGCCACCAATGACTATCCAGCTTAAAACCCATTCCAGGAGAGGAAGCCCATCCCTGACATTGTCTGGAGACAGAAACCAGAGTCTAGATATCCCTGAGACCTAGGACAGAAACACACAGCCAAAAAAAAAAAAAAAAAAAAAACTAAATGAGATGATTTCTAATGATATTCTTCTATAGCCATAGACTGGAGTCTAGCAAAATCATAATGAGAGAGATGCAGAGACCCATAGCCGAGCATTAGCTGGGGCTTGAAGAATCCAGAAAAAAATGATGGGGAGGAAGGATTGTAGGAGCCAGAGTAGTCAAAGGAAAGGCACCATAAAAAAACCTATAGACTCAACTAAGTTGAGTGTATAGGATCTCACAGAGCCTGAACCCCTAACCAGGGAGCCTGCGAGGGACTAATCTAGGTCTACTGTATATATGTTATGATTGTGCAGCTTGGTCTTAGTCTCCTTGTGGAATGCCTAACACTGGGAGCAGGGTCTAGCTCTGGTTCTTTTACCTGCTTTTCAGCTCCCTTTCCTCCTACTATGTTGCACTGGCCAGCATTAATATGAAGGGTTGTGCCTAATTTTATTGCAAATAGTTTTATCACATTTTCTTGATATCCTTGAGATGTCTGCTCTTTTCTGAAGGAGAATAGTAGTAGGATATAATACATAAGAAAAATTCCAACAAAATTTAAAATCCTCAGGCTTAGAAGATATGATAGATACAAATGATACATTAGTCAAAGAAAATGCCAAATTAAGACAAAACATCCAGGAAATTTGGGACAATATGATAAAACCAAACTTAAGAATAATAGGATTAGAATTGTTGGGGCCCAAAAGCCCTTGGTATCTCAGTCTCCATCTTGTCCCTGGGCCATCATCTACTAATTATACTTTTTTTGTTTCTTCCACTATCTTGTTTCCATTCTCGCAATTGACTTGGGACATTTTATGATAGGGGGATTTCCAAACACCTTAAAATGAGGACATTCCTTTCCAGACTTTTTACAATGAGGATATTCCTTTCTGGATATTTTATGATATGGGGACATTCTTTTCCAGACATTTTACAATGGGGACATTCCATTTACATTAATGTGTAACCAAGTGATAATACTGGTTTGGCCCTGTGCATCTGGGCAAATACCTTTGTGGTCTGGAGCTTTAAAAGCCCTTTGTTTCCCTACAGTAAATTGAGACTTAATCAGAATTTTTTGTCTTGTCTCCTTCCTTTGCATCTCCTGATCCCAAATTTGTCATTGTTGTTCCCTTCTCTCAAGAACCCTGTTGTTTGAATTCTGCAGGTCAGGGCAGCTGGCGCCCAGCAGTGGAGCTCAAGTATGAGGGGACCAGTGAAAATCATCACAGTGCTTTTGGTAGGCCCAACTAATTTTGTGTGGAAGATGTCTTGTGTGGAAGATGCCTGCTGCCTTGATCCTGGTACGTTTGCAATGATCATGGGACAGGCATTGAGTAGTCATGAATTTTTTGTGGAAGGTTTGAAAAAGGCTTTAAAGGCTCGAGGGATAAAGGTTAAAATACATGACTTACTTGCATTTTTTTTTTAATTTTGTTAAAGAGATCTTTCCCCAATCAAGAACTGCATCAGGGGAGAAGAGTAGGGCTTAAAAAAAATAATAAAAATGAAAATAAAAGGAGATGAAAATGACATGAGAGAGATAAATTAAGAGATTTTGGAGCTCTCCTCGGGATAGAAGGAAATCAGGAGACAGCCTGCTTCCTCTCTGGCCCCTACAGGAGACAACCTTAGTTCTGGCTAGATCAAGTTCTCTACCCTCTCTGTGTTGTCTGTCCTTGGTGCACATATCAATTTGTGTCTGTTTTTGTCTCATTGTCTGAATGACTGTTGTTCCCTTCTCTCGAGAACCCTGTTGTTTAAATTCTGCAGATTGGGACATAGAATAAGATTACCAGGTCAAAGAACCAGAAAATATTTTCAACAAAATCATAGAAGAAAATTTACCTAATTAAAAGAAAAAGATGTGTATAATCATAGGAAGTTTTCAGAACACCAAATAGAATGGAGTAGAAAAGAAAATATTACCCCAGTATATAATAATACAACCACTAAATGTACAGAACAAAGAAAGAATATTAAAAGCAGCACGAGAAACAGGACAAGTAACATATAATGACAAACCTAACAAAATTATAATTGACTTCTCAACAGTGACTCTAAACAAGAAGGACATGGACAAATGTCTTTCAAACCTTGTGAGACCACATATCTCAGTCTAAACAACTATACTCAGCTGCACTTTCAATCACCGTAGTCTGAGAAATTAAGATATTTCGTGACAAAACTAAATTTAAAGAATACCTTTCCACTGCTCTAGCCCTACACAATATACTAGAAGGAAAACTCCAACACAAAGAATATAACTGTACATCCACATTTGTGAGAGAAACATTACTAAATCCTAAATCACAAATTGAACCCTACAGGGAGGGAGACTTCAACCCTATAGTGGGAGACTTCAACACATTCACCAACTGACGGTTGATTGAAACAGAAACTAAACAAAGAAATTATAATACTAACAGACGTTATGAATTAAATGGATCTAACAGATATCAAGAAAATATTTTGAAACACAAAAGGATATACTTTCTTCTCAGTACCTCATGGATCCATCTCCAAAACAGACAGTATACTTGATCACAAAGCAAGCCTCAACACATACAAGGTTGAAACAATCCCTTGATTATTATCAGATTATCATAAAGCAAAACTGGACTTCAATGACAACATAAATAGCAGAAAACTTACAAACTTATGGAAACTGAACAACTCTCTCCTCAATGACCCTTGTAAAGGAATCTAAGACTTCCTAAAATTCAAAGAAAATGAAGGTGTGCCATACCCCAAATAAAAACAGTGCTAAGAAGAAAGTTCATAGCATTAAGTGCACTCATAAAGACATTGGAGAGTTTTCATACTAATGATTAGAAAACACACCTAAAGATCGAGAAAAAAAAAAGAGAGAGAGAAGCAAACACACCCAAGAGTAGATGGCAAGTAATAATAAAAATCAGGACTGGAATAAAACAATTAGAAACAAAGAGAACAATACAAAGAATCAATAATACCAAGAGCTGATTATTTAAGAAAATCAACAAGGTAGACAAACCCCTAACCAAACCTCCACATCAAAGCAGATACATTGAAACTAATGGAAGAGAAAGTAGGGAAGAACCTCGAGCAAA
>NW_022196902.1:7733119-7772525 GCF_008632895.1 Mastomys coucha
GGGAGAGGGCGGGGTGGCAGGCATGGGGAAGTGGGAGGCAACAGGGGTTTGTTTTTGTTGTTTTTGCTCATTTCTTTGTTTTTTGGAGGGGAAACTGGGAATGGAGAAATTTACATGTAAATAACGAAAATATCTAAAAGAAAAAAAAAGAAAGAAAATCAACAAGGTAGACAAACCCCTAACCAAACTAACTAAAAGACAGATAGACAGTATCCAAATTAACAACCTCAACAAAATTGAAAAATCTAAATGAAATGGATGATTTTCTAAATAGATACTAGTTATCAAAGTTATGATCAGTCAAACTATTTAAATAATCCTACAACCCCTAAGGAAATAGAAGCTGTCTCCAAAATTCTCCGAACCACAAAAAGCTCAGGACCATATGGTTTTAGCTCAGAATTCTATCAACTTTTTCAAAGAGGAACTAATACCAATACTCCTAAAACTATTCCACAAAACAGAAACAGAAGAAAGTGTGCCAAGCTCATTCTATGAGGCTATAATCACTCTGATACCTAAACCACACAATGAATGAACAGCAACAATAACAACAACAAAGAGTGAATTTAGTACAAATTCCCTTATGAATATTGATACAAAAATACACAATAAAATATTCACAAACTGAACCTAAGAACTCATCAAGAATATCATTCACCATGATCAAGGAGGATTAATCCCAGGAGAGCAAGAATGGATCAGTAATCTACCAGATAAACAAATTGAAAGACAAAAAACATAAACTCATTAGATACTAAAAAGGCCTTTGACAAAATCCAATACCACTTTATACTACAAAGTCTTGGAGATAGCAGAGATAAAAGACACCCAGATAAAAGCAATAAAGGTAATATATAGCAATCCAATAGCCAACATCAAATTAAATGGGGAGAAACTTAATCAACTCCACAAAAATCTGGGAAAAGGCAAGGGTGTCCACTCTCTCCTTATCTTTTTCATATAGTACGTGTAGTACTAGTTATCATGATAGAACAACTACAGGAGATCAAGGGGATACAAGTTGGAAAGTTAGAAGTCAATGTATTCCTACTTGATATGACAATAAATATGTGTGACTCCAAAAACTCTATCAAAGAATCCCTACATCTGATAAACAACTTCAGCAAAAGGGACTGGATACAAAATTAACTCAAAAAATCAGTGGACCTCCTTACACCAGCTATAAACTGGCTGAGTAAGAAATCAGAGAATCAACACCCTTCACAGTAGCCACACATAATATAAAATATGTTGGTATAACTCTAACCAAGCAAGTGAAAAATGTATATTACAAAAATTTCAATGTCTGAAGAAAGAAATTAAATATGTTCAAAGATGGAAAGTTCTCCCATGCCCATGGATCACTAGTATTAAAACAGTGAAAATGTTCATCTGACCAAAAGCAATCTACTGATTCATTGCAATTCCCATCAAAATTCTAGCATAATTCTTTATAGGCCTTGAAAGAACAATTCCTAACTTCATATAGAAAAACCTAGAATACCTAAAACAATCCTGAACACCAAAGAACTTCTAGAGGTATCACCAACCCTTAGTTCATGGTGTACTATAGAGCAATAGTAATAAAAAAAAAAACTGCATAGTATTGTTATAAAAACTGACAGGTTGATCAATAGAATTGAATCAAAAACCCAAAAATAAACCTAAATGCTACAGATACTTGAATTTTGGAAAAAAAATACATACAGTGGGAAAAAAGCATTTTCAACAAATGGTGCTGGTTTAACTAGATGTCTGTCTGCATGTTAAAAAATGCAAATATATCCATATTTATCACCCTGATGAAAACTCAAGTCCAAGTGGATCAAACACCTCAACATAAAAGCAGATATATTTAATCTAATAGATGAAAAAGTGGCAAATAGCCTTGAACTCATTGATACAGGAGATAACTTCCTAAACAGAATACCAAGAGTCAAGTATTAAGATCAACGATGAATAAATGGGCTGAAACTGAAAACTTCTCTAAAGTGAAGGACACTCTCATTAGGTCAAAGCAGCAACCTACATATAGATTGGGAAAAGATCTTCACAAACCCTATATCCAATAGAGGGCTAAGATCCAAATGTTATAAAGAACTCAAGAAGTTAGACGCCAACAAACCAAATAACTCAACTTAAATAGGATACAGAGCTAAATAGAGAATTTGCAACAGAGGAATCTCCAGTGGCTGGGAAGTACTTCAAGAAATGTTCACCTTCTTTAGTTGTCAGGGAAATGAAAACGAAAACGACCCTGATATTGCATCTTACATGAATCAGAATGGCTAAGATCAAAAACTCAAGTGACAGCTCATGCTGAGGAGGATGTGGAGCAAAGGAAACATTCTTCATTGCTGATGGGAGTGCAAACTTGTACAAGCACTCTGGAAAGCCATCTGCCAGTTCTCAGAAAATGTTGTATACTGATACCCCAAGACACCCCTATAGTTCCATTGGGCGTATCACCAAATGATGCTCCACCATACCACCAGGACACGTATTCCACTGTGTTCCTAGCAGCTTTATTCCTAATAATCAAAAATTGGAAGCAACCCAGAAGCCCCTCAACCAAAGACTAGATATAGAAAGTGTTGTTAATTCACATAATGGAATACTACTCAGCTATTAAAACAAATTTATACCATGGATTTTTATAGGAAAATGCATGAAGTGGAAAATATCCCAAGTGAGGTAAGCCAGGCCCAAAAGTACATGCATGGTAGATAATCACTTATAAGTAGATATTTGCTGTAAAGTACAGGATCCCCACCCTATACTCCAAAGACCCAAAGCAGCTAAACAAAAAGGATGGCCCAAGCAAGGATGTTTGAATCTTACTTAGAAGTGTGAGTAAAAAGAGGCAGATGTGGGGAGGAAACTGGGTGGGACAGGGATTGGGGAGGAGAATGAAGTGGGGGAAGGTAGCCTGGATCAGGTGCATGGAAAGGGGAGAGAGTGACAAAGGGTCAGGAGAGTGAATGGAATTTGGTGGCTGAAAAGGGCAGGGCTTGGGGAGGCATCTGTAGGACCTGGCAGAGACCTGGGGAGCGGGAGGCTCCCAAATAGCCTATAGAGTAACTTAGCCGAGACTCTTAGCCATGGGGATATGGAACATGAAAGGGAGTTTTAGGCAGGACACCCAGTGGAAAGATAAGGACCCACTCACAAAGCTTTAGACCAAAAATTTGTCCTGTCTAGAAAAAGTTCAGGGAGAAAGTTGAAGCATAGATTGAAGGAATGGTCAAATAATATCTGGTCCAACTTGAGACCCATCCCAAGGGCAAGCCCCAGTCCTTGAGCCTATTAATGTTACTGTTAGGCTTGCAGACAGGAGCTTAGTATAACTGTGCTCTGAGAGGCCTACACTCAGCAGCTGACTAGTACAGATGCAGAGACTCACAGCCAAACATTAGACAGAGCTTGTAGGGAGTGGGGGAGGCTTATGGAAGAGTTGGGGGAAGGATTTAGAGAAGCTGAGGGAATAGGAACTCCACAGGAAGGTCAAGCATCAACTAACCTGGATCCTTGAGGGCTCTCAGAAACCATACCACCAACAATAGAGCATATGTGGCTGGACCTATGTCACCCATACATATGTAACAGATGTGTAGCTTGATCTTCAAGGGGGTCCAGGGACTGTCCTTAAATATGTTCCTTGACTATGGAATCCAGTCCCCTAATTGGGCTGCATTGTCTGGCGTCAGTGAGAAAGGATGTGCCTAGCGCTGTACAGACCTGATGTACTAGGGTAGGAAGCTTCCTAGGACAGGCCTCTACCCTTTCAGAAGAGAAGGAAAGGGAGGAATAAGAAGAAGGTCTGTGTGAGGTTTGACCAGAAGGGAGCTTTGATTGGGATATAAAGTGAAAAAGTAAATTAATGGAGAAAAAATATGCAATTTTATCTATTTTCATTCTCTCTGGCTAAATGAAGAAGCCACAGAAAATTCAGCTGCAATAGATGCCATTAAACACACTCATCACAACTTTTGTGTATAGTTTGAAATGTTCATTGTAGTAAACATTTACTTTCAACAAAGCAAAGAAAAGCAGACTGAGTCTAGAGCAACACATTTTCCAAGTATGAGATCTTATGGCATCTAATAGAAATGTCACTCTAGTTTTTAATCTCTTCATCGGTACAAGAAACTAATATAAATTCAAATTAGATAAAATATTTGTTACTCTATTAGAAAAAAAATTTTGACTAGTATTTAATTCAGTGTCACAGCTATTTTGTAAGTAACATAACACTCATCTCAAGCTTATAAATAGAGTGAGAAAGAATGTGTGTTCTGGCATTTAATTAGGAATTTATTGATAAGCACTAAAGTATTGCTTTGTAATAAACACAGTGGTCATATTTCATCCTATTTTATTTTAATGACTTTAGCCTTAGTTTCTTATATAATCCCAGAGCTGACATTTTAGTCTTTGTTCTATACTTCTTATTTTGAAGATAGTAAACCTACAGAGTAAAAAATTTGACTATTTTATTCGTAAAATTGAACTGATGATTTTTCATTAATTTCTTGCATCAGAAGAATAATTTCAGTTCATCATATTGGTTCAAATGAATTATATTCTTATAGCACTCATTCCACACAGTGAGCACAAATATGTTTTACTATATATTAAATTCTACATATTATAATACAATCAAGAACATATGATATTTTGGGGATTTTTTAGTAGAAAAATTAACTGGTATTTAAGTGTCAAATGGCATATTTAAATTATATTTATCATTATTCAGATGAAAATACTTTAAAAAAACTTTATGACAATATATTTTTCATATTTGTTATAGTCTCCAGGTCAAAACCAAGATAGAACACTATAGAGGTGAAAATTGAAGCAAATTATCCAAGTTGATTCCTGTTTTATATGAGTTAAAAGATAATTCTTTATTGTAAGTTTGACAGAAGCTTTGTCAAACAAATAAGGACAGTACCAAAATAATATTACTTGGAATGCAATGCATATAACTACACAAAAATGGAAATATTTGTTGAATGCAATGGATCATATACATATGTATGTATACATATAACATGTAACATATATACAAGAAAATCTTTTACTGAGTAGTAAGTTGCTTAGCAGTAGTTAAATCTATGTAGTCAGAGGTCAAGACTTCTAAGAAATTGCTTAAAATAACATTAGTTTCTTTAATCTGTAAAATTAAGCCACTCTAATGTTTACTTCACTGGTTTTGGATACATATAAGTAAATTATTCTTCATAGTACAAACTATGTTTGACAAATCCCTTATGACTAAGTATCAGAAGTTGTTAGTGAGTAAATGTCAGCTAATATTTATATATGTGGTTTGAAAGTTAAACAAGCTAAAAGAGTGCCAAATTAGAAATTTGGGAAATGGATTAACGTAGGTTTATGTCTTTGGAGGTTACATATATTAAAAATGTACTGAAATTTACATTTTAATGCTCAGTGATTTATCACATCACATAACTTATTTAAGCTGAAATTTATTTAGTTTTTCCTCTTAGGTTAATATCACATATATTATATATTTAGAGGATAAATTAAGCTAGTATTAATCAAGATCCAAAATAACTTATATAAAGTGAAATTTTGTATTGTTTTGGCTAGTTAAAAATACCATGAAAGTGAATGGCACATAATATGATTGTGTATGAAATATAGAAGTGTTCAAAGATTATAGATAAAAAAATCTATCACCATCATTTTTCATTTGAAGTTGATGAATTGCTTAACCTTATTAATGCACTTTCGTAAATGCTGAATTTATTACAAAGTAATTTTTAAAGATTAATTTTAATTGTGTGTGTGTGTGTGTTTGTCCACACATCTGTTTGTCTGTGTGTGAGTACACATGTACATCTGAGTGAAGATGTTTTGGGAGGCCAGAAGAGAGCATTAAATACCCTTAAGCAATATTACACAGAATTGTGGGCCATCTAATGTGAACACTGGGAAATTGAACTCAGGTCCTGTACATGATCAACGTATATACTCTTACCCACTGAGCCATCTTTCTAAGCCTTTGAAACATCATTAGGACTCAGTCCCTTGGCTTGTTGTGCCCAGATTGCCAAACCTCCCAAAGAGACCACTAGGAACAAAAACTTCAATGCAAGTACATGAGAGTCTTTATTCAAACTCACAAGCGTGGGCCACAAGCATCCTGATGCAACAGGGTAGGAAAAGCAACCACAAGGGAAGGGGTTTTTAAAGGAAAAAACAAACAAACAAACAAACCAAAACCTGCAAACAGGGGTTTCCAAGCATTGGCATTCCATGACTGGGTAAGGTTTATGGAAAACATCTGGTCACTGACTAATTGCTGCTATGAAAGAGGAGAGAGCACACTTTGCAAAGGTATCTCCTAAGTGTAGAAAAGAATTGAGGATGACTGGTGACTCCCAGGGTTGCTAGGAAACGTTATCTAAAGGAATGTGGTGGGACCAGTGACTGGCCTGATGTGTTCAAGCCTGGGACCTGGTCCTTTGCTTAAGCTTATGTTTCTCCCTTAGGTCTCTCACTCTGACCATATAAGGATAACCAGAAGTATCTTTCCTTGAAAATTCATTACATTAGATGATGTTAAACATGCATGAGTTGTATTTTGTAGTATTTACTGAGTCTCCTTAACTCTCTATTATGGTACAGTTATGAGACTGGTCCAAAAAGCAGGAGAGTAGACTTTGTATGTGAATATTTTACTATAGCAAAATACAGAGTAGTATATGTGAAGCAAAATACTAAGTAGCCCATAGACAACAGAACATTGTCATCATTCTGGGCATCAGAATCCTGGCCAGTTGCTTCCTGCAAACACTCTTCTTGATGCTTTCCTGTATACAGTAAGGCTCTGGGCCTTTACAGAGATACTCACATTTCTTCATGATGCCTCTGCTGCCATGACCTATTATTGAGCAAATTCCCACCTCCACATCCCAATGCCTTCATATTGAGATGTAGGCTTCAACATGAGCATTTTAGAGAACTTTATGAAGTCTATAATAATTTCATCATCTAATACTTATTTTAATAAGCATGTAATACATATTTAAGATTTAGAGAAAGAAAAAAGATTATGAAATATGTCTTACATACTCATTAAGAAATTTCATTTTTTTGAGTCTTAAGAAAAATAGACTCCACTCACATAAGTATAACAGGAAAGAACTATTTACTAAGATTTTCCCTCATGTTAAATAGCAGTCAAATGTTTACTCAAGAAAAGCCTGCTTTTCTCATTGCAATAAACACGGAAAGTGTATCTTACCACTCAAATTTGTATATTAAGAAACTGCTAACTCAACTAAAACAAACAGAATTACTGAATATTGAAAGCATGTAATATAAATTTATAACAAATAAATAAAGGAGGTATAATAAATATTTAGGCAATTATATACCATTTTCACTTCAATGGTTGTAACAGTTGTTAATTACACACACACACACAAAATTATATATATATATATATACATATATATATGTATATATATGTGTGTGAGTATATATAAAACATAATATTATAAACAACTTTTTTTAGTGTGACCTTCTAGGTATATACTTTATGAGATGAGACTATATAAATTTTGTGAATAATTACAATGACCAACTACAGCACAAAACAAGAGTAGCAACAAATCTTAGGTTCCTTTATCAACAGAGACAGAACTCATGGTATTGGAGAGGCAGGTAATGGGATTAAAAGTCAGGCAGATGTTAAACAATGCATGGGTTTCTAAGCTAAGTTCAAACCCTTATGTTTAATTCTAAATAAAATAAGAAGCAATTAAATAATCAATTCTATGGCAGCGGGGAAAGTACATCATGGTTTATAGAGGTTAAGGTTTGTAGATATGCTGCTAAAGAACATAGAAAGAGAGAGATACACTAAAGGGCTCTTTTGAAGGTTAAGCCAACAGAAACCGATGTGTGTAAATCTATGTAAGTATGTGAGAAAAATACACTTAAATGAAGAAAAATATATATTGGCCTAGCTAAATAATGCAATATTAGCATTTTATATTAACTTAAGTAAAAGAGAGGATTATGAATCAAGATAGTGAAAATATAAGGAAAATTTAATAGTTAACTCTCATAGATTCATAAAACACTCTTGTAATCAGTAGGGACAGTGGAACAATTTGACATCTGTCCAAGTTAAAATTAATCATGCATTATTAGTATGAGATTTGATTTTACTTAGGTCATTTATATAATGAGGAGAGTTTGGTTCAATAACCAGAACATAACATAATCAACAACAACACTTGTACATTCCACTGACAATACAAAAGGCTTTAGAACACTCTGCCTCTAACTTAGGAAAAACTAATGATGGTAAGTCTTTCTATTTACTACTTTACTTAACATTGACTAATGAACATCTACATTTTACAACTAAAATGCCTGTGTATTGAACTAGTTACGACATTTTCTTTCTTACCAGGCAAACTCACCACCCAAGAGGCATTAAAATTGTCTCCATGTTCAGTAGGATTGTTTGTTTGTTTGATGTTTAGTTTTCTGAGTTATTTATATAGTCTAAAGACAGTCTCTGTATGATATGTCTCTGATATATAAGCTTTACTATTCTGTACTCTGCTTCTTTAATTAATGACTTATTTTGTTATACAGAAGATTTTAAATTTCATGAAATCCCATTTGCCAATTACCTTTATTCTATGGGTGATCATAGTCCCTACATAACTTTTTTATAACCTATAACTATATTTTGAAGTGTACCCCTTCTTTGTAATCTAGTAACTTCAGTACATAGCTTCTTATAATAAGGCTCTATATTTATTGGAGCTGAGTTTTGTGCAATGAGACATAAGAATTTGGATTCATTCCATTGATATCAACTTTTCCCAGTGTCAGTCATTAAAGCCAGGGTGTACTTTTAGCATCTTTGTCAAAAACAAGGTATCTGTAGTTGCCAGGGATTATAATACTGATGTATATTTCTATACTCTTCTGGTGCTATACTGTTTCCATCACTGTATCTCTGAAACTGTAACTTGAAATCAGGTAGGATGATTCTCCCCATAGTCTTCTTACTGTCTGCTGTCTTTGGTGCTATTATTTCATATAAATTTTAAGATTAATTTTTCTATACTTATGAGACATTACCATGAAATTTTGATTGAAATTTTATTTCATCTGTAATATGTTTTTAGTGGCATTTTGATTGCTGGGTCCAGCATGGCCTTGGTGGGGACAGAATAATTTGGTTCCTGCTCCTGGGACAGGGTCAGTGGATGTGGGCCTCCAAGAGTGTAAATGGATGACTGTGGTGGAAATAAGGCTTGTTTGTATAATAATGTCCATATTTTATGTTCCTCCTTCAAGGAATGTTCTCCCTGCTAATGGTAATGGCTCCATGATATCCAGAGACAGCATGAGTCAGGGAGGCGAAAGTGTGATACATCTTAGCAAAGGATCAATGCTGGGACTTTCAAGACAGCCCCTGTGGCTGTGGAAAAGAACTCTAAAAACCTGGGTTAAAAATACATAATTTTTCAACTATGTAAAATATTAAGATGAAATATGAATTAAGAGGGGCTTCACAATCTATAGAACAAAAGCAGTTGTACTGTGAGCCAACTTGTCGGAAAGATACTAAGGAAAAAAATAAGGAGATTTTGGGAATGGTGATCACAGGAGATCACCATTCTGTGATCCAAGCTGTTTTTCTTTTCTTTATGCCTACAGAGGCAGACAAATTCCTAAGTTCAGAGTTGGCTTGGGAAAGAGCAGGGAAGGTTAAATCAGGGTGTAGTAGAAATGGTAATATCAGGAAAGGGTCCCACCCAGCTAGTTATTGTTTGTGCTTCACAGAGGCAGGCAAGGCAATGTTAGAAGAAAATTTGTGCTAGGTTTCTCCTAAGAATTAAGGGACAAGTATCACTTGGATGATGATTCATAGTATAATCAAAAGGAAACTTGAAGTAAATGACTAGATTGATATGTAAACTAAAAGTCTGGACTTTTGATCTGCAGGATATGAACTATCCAGAGAATCTTTTAGAATAGCAAGGGAGAACTTCTTGGAGAATGGAATGAAATACAAGGAATAAGAAGAGAGAGCTATCTGGAGATCTCCAGAGAAAGCTGAACAGAGCGAAATCATACTGGAAAGCTGTTTCCAGAAGGACAAAGGCTCCAAGCTTCAACCTACAATGAGCATTTATCTATCAAAATATAGAAGGCAGTTTAATGCTTTGGTCAGTTTGGTCAGATAATAGCATCAGATTCCTCACTGTGTCTGTGACCTCCCAGCCATAACTTGTTAGTTAGGCTTGCAGTAACTTTTTGTAGATTCCATCATGTGGCATGCTCCTCTACTCTTAACAGGAAGCAGTTTATTACTGCCATAAAACTTGTGCCAGTGTGACAAAGGGGATCACATCTAGTTCACTAATTGGATCTGCCATTGGAGATGGGTTAGGCCACTAACATAATTTTCTCTCTACCTGCTTATGTTTATACTCACAAAGTCTATTAGCCTTAACTAGCAAGGTCTCTTCAGTGGAGAAGAATAAAAGCAGAAAATCATGACTGCCCAAGATGCAAAGAATAAGGTATGGGTGAAAGCTTAGTCCTAAGCAGAACATTTTAATCCTCTCTCTAAACTTCAGGCAACAGAAGAAGGGGTAACAAAAGCCAGCCAGGAGAAGGGCTGTGAAATGTCACATTCTAGGCATGACATAGTCATTACAATCATGGACTCACAGCTGTCATTACTGGGAATAGGTGTGACAAGACTGGTACTATCAGTAGTCAATTATGAGTTGTGAAAGAGGTCAAAGTGCCATATCCTTCCCTGGTGTATTATCTGCTACTTAAAGATTCTGGGACAAGAAAGTCATTGTCTGCAGATATATGTTCTCACAGCTGAGGCAAAAGGGCTCCAGTGGCTATGTCTAAATGCAGGACATACAGACAACCTTTGTCAAAATCAAGATTTAGCCAATCATAATAAACATTTGATGAATGGATGCGATCATTGAAGAAGTAACTTAATATAAATATTATCTCCATTACAGTGTAAACTTACGTACATTTATCAAAAGAAAGACTTGCACCTCACTTCCCAGATGGTTACTCACTGAATTGCATAATCAAAACCACTCACTCTGATTCAGCATTTGGAGTGGAGAAGCTCTCTTTAAATGGTTTGGCATGTGTCACCCAGAACTGATCACAGCTGATCACAATCATGAAGACTCAGTCCTCAATAGCATAAAAGCTTACATTGAAACCCTATGAGATCAAAATTTCTGAAGTATAAAATTTCAAAAGATCAGAGTATCAAAAGTTACAATCTTGGGAGCTTAACCTTATAATCCGAAAAGTACAAATCTGGAAAGCCAAATGCACATTTTTTTTTTTAAATGTTACATAAGATGTAGAAAGTCAAATCCTGTGGAAAGGATTACTGGGTTTGTAATTGTGTAAACTTACTGGGTTTATGCTCTTCTACTCGTTCATGCAGAAGACCATGTCTCACTTCAAAAAACAACTTATCCAAGGATAAAAACAAACAGGCAAGCTCAGTGACCTTCTGAACCTCATTCCTGCTGATGAAGGGATTTGGCCAGAGTTCCAGAACAAAATGACTAGTGAAATATGAAATTTTATTAGTTATAAACTTCAGTGTTAAAGACTGTTTTCTCATGTCTCTAAAATAAATATAAAATGTAGCACATATTGTGCCTTAGATAATGTGAGGCACTTTCACAATTGTTCCCAATATTACTTTTAATTTAATAGATAAATATATTGTCTATTAATGACTATCAAAATTAATTTAATTAATTAATTAATTAATTAATATCCAAAACAATTAAAATATTTTTGGATTATCTTTACCCAAAAAATAAAATCAAGTGATATAACAAATACTTGAAAATTTGTGAGACTTTTAATATTTTGATAGAATATTCAAACCCCAATGGCAGATTTGGAATTGAGGCAGGTTCAAAGTTTCTCATGTTAAACTTAAAAGCATTGGCAGTATATTTTACTTATTTTTTCTAACTAGCCTAGAGTATTTGTGAGAAATTTCAGAACTAAAATTTGCTACATATTTCCTTACCAAAAATAAATAAATAAATAAATAAATAAATGTTCTTTGGACTTATTAAAGGGGCATGCTTCTGTTATAAGCAATTGGAAGCCAATCTGGAGTATATAAAAAGATGGTGTCTCAAAAGTCAATAAATATCAAAACCAAAGCAATTTTGTCCTCTACATCATTCCTTTCATCTTATGAAATTCAAAAGACCATTAAATGAATCAAAGGCATATTGGTCTGGAGAAATCCACAAAGTTGCTAAATAGTGAAAAAATATGTGTACACTAGAATAAAAAGATATCCGTTAATTTTTTTTATTTTTTATTTTTATTTTTAGAGTGTGTTTTTGGTCTGTGTCTCTATGTGTGCATGTGTGTGTGCCAGGGTATTTGTGAAGGTCAGACATTTTCAAGAGTCATTTCTGTCATTCAACCAGATGAGTTATTGAAAGCAAACTCAGGTCTTTAGATTTGAAGCAATGTTCCTGCTCTACTGTGTTACTTTTATTCAAAGTATTCATAAAATTGTATTACATATTTATCAGTTATATTTCTGCCAAATTTTGCATATAATACCAATAGAATGTATCCTATATAGCTAAAATTAGCTTGTTACACAGAACATATGGAAAATATGAAATATTAATTAAGAAAGCTCATGTGCCACTCAAATAATAGTTAAATGTCAAAAAGAGCATCACCAAATGAGAGACCTTTAGCTCAGTGGTGGAGCATTTGCATAACGTTTGCTATACCCTGATTTAGATCTCCAGTATTGAAAACAAAACAAAGCCAGCACCTAATAGAACCTAAACACCAAGCGTGAGCTTTGTTATGGTACAATCAAAAGCCTAATGGAGATAACACAGAAATTGTACGAGATCCTGTGTAGTGTCCACACGTCTTCCTTAAAGTCCACATATTTCTAAGAGAATTTTTCAAGTATTAATATTTTATTTTTGTTTCTTTTTCTGTCTCCATTTTTAGGTTTTTTCATTGTTTTTTAAGTTTCCAAGGTTAATTTTATTAAATCATGTGCTATATATTTCATTTTATATCATTTCCAATAAGGGAGTAAAATATGAAGACTCAAATGAAGTTCTAATTAGCGTATGTATTTTATTCTTTCACATATTTCTCAAAGAACAATTTTATATGTTTTATACTTTACCACTATTATGGTATACCTGATAGTTTATGCTTGTAAAAATACAAAATAATATACAGATTTTGTTAATGTTAATTGGACAAAATGATAATAAAATATAATGGGTGTTTTTAAATATGTTTTGAGCATATATTGCCTGCTAAGATGTTTATACATTATTTTAACTAATTACTAATTATTTTACAAAGAGCTTAAGGTGTTCAACTTGTACATATTTTGTGTTTGAGAATTTCAAAAAACAAACAATATGATGTTTAGAATTATGGGTTTAAATATTATAAACTAATAAGAAATAAGAAATTTAAGGAATTATAGTTATACATTACATCTTTGTTTTTTGTAACTTTTTGTTTACTTATTTGGGTTATCCAGTGTCATCACTGAAAACTTACATGAATGTAATATTATATACACCAGACAGGTTATATTTAGCAATATATATACATATACATACATACATATTCTAGCAAAATTAATTAGTGAAGAAAAACAAGTAATGAATTTGAAGGAAAGTATGGAGGGACACATGGGAGAGTTTTGTAGGAGGACAGGAGAAGGATACATGACATTGTAATTTAAAAAATGTTTTGTCACTTTGCAAAAATATAAATGATATTACTTTTCTTATGAGTAGAAATTCATTTGATGTAATTCAAAACCCATTAATGAAATTTCATAACAGGTTCTGCATGTTATGTTCTCTCTGTTGGCTGCTTGCAACTGTGACAACATTTCTAACAGAAACAGTTATAAGAGGTTGTATTTTGCTTCACAGTTTCAGAAGTTAATTCATCTTGGCTAAGCAAGTGTGGAAATGGGGTGGTTCTGTTTGTGCTAATACAGCTTTGAGGTACAGCTTGTCCATATCATACTTAATCAAGATTTGAAACAAGAACATTTTTCTTATATATGAATTCTCCCTCTAATTCATGGCTTCTTTTTTATTATTTGTTTTAAAGTTATATATATATAAAACCTTGCTGAATAAATGAATACAACTCACTCAGTTTGTCAATGTTACTTGTGTGTGTTTTTCACAGCTCACCAATTGATATGAGATAACCAATTGGAGTATTCTCTGCGGAAATCTATTTCTCCACTTTCCATCATTCCCTACTTCCCTATAGTTCCTTGTATAGGGCAGAGGCTACATGGGCTTTTGCCCACCATTCTTTTATGGCCATTGATATGGCCCTTGTTGGCCTCTTGGTTAGGCACTCATGTTTGTAAAATTTATGTGTGAAGCTTCTGGAATTACTGGTAGCCACTGTGCAGAAATTGCCAAACTGTCATGCAGATCTGTATTATTTTTTGAAAAAACACAATTTACAGGTTAAGACAGATTAGATCTGTCAAGACAGAATAGGCTAGTCCTTAATAACTCCTGATTTTCAAAGGTCTGTCAGATGTCCCTGGGCCAGAAGGCTGAAGACGGGTGCTCTAACTTCCCTACTTACTAGGGTTGTATAGATAGGGAGCTGTCTATACAATTTGTCTCAGTTCTGAAAGTTGTGTTAGGCTAGGCTTCCTATATATTTTCAGTTACTGCTGGTCATTCTCAGATTTCTAATGGGGTTGAAAGACTACTTATAGCATCAGAGCCAACCCAGGCTAATTACATTGAGAGGACAGATTTGAGAGGATGGTTTTCAGGTGGCATACAATCTAAAGCCACGACATAAGACAGGTGTAGAATTATTAAGTCTTTTACATTAGGATAGAGGACAACATTCTGTTTTATTTACAAAAATGATGGACTAGGTGTTAGATCTATCTTGTATTTTATAAATTACAAAAGGGTAATAGTTGTGCTCAATTTATATCTGAGATGAAAGAGTTTTTTAAATGAACAGAAAGGGGGAGGTGTTGTGGATGGCCCTGATGCTGTTGTATTTTGATGTTAATTCCACTTTCCCAGAAGGGGTTGTCTGGAAGAAGTAATGAGTCACATACTCAGGTGATTTGTTGTAAACCATCCCCTATTGAATAAAGGAATCAAACACTGGGCGAGTAGGCAGGACTTCAGGGAGGACGGTGAAAGGAAGGAAGCAAAATGGAGGACGAACAGGGTGATTCAGATTCTGCGTGGTTTGATATAGCTGTCTCCTGAGAGGCTCTGACAGTACCTGACTAATACTGAAGTAGAGGCTCACAGCCGTCCATTGGACTGAGTACAGGGTTCCCAATGAAGGAGCTAGAGAAAGGACCCAAGGAGCTGAAGGTTTTGCAGCCCCTTAGGATGAACAACAATATGAACTAGCTAGTACCCTCAGAGCTCCCAGGTATTAAACTCCAACCAAAGAGTACACATGGTGGGACTCATGGCTCCAGCAGCATGCGTATAGCAGAGGATGGCCTAGTCTGTCATCAATGGGAGGAGAGGACCTTGGCCTTGCAAAGATTCTATGCCCCAGTGTAGGGGAATGCCAGGGCTAGTAAGCAGGAGAGGGTGGGATGGTGAGCAGGGTGAGGGGGAGGGAACAGGGGATTGTTTTAGTTTTTTTTCTTTCTTTTATTTATTTTTTTTTTTGGAGGGGAACCTGGGAAAGGAGATATTGTAAATAAAGAAAACATCTAAGAAAAAAAAAGAAGCCACAGGTAGATATAATATCATATAGGGATAGAATAATTGGGGTAACTTGTCTAATCTAGGTGAGTAGCTTGTACCATTATCAATTGGCCCTGAATTTATTTTGTGGTCATCTTGTGTACTGAGAATTTATTGAAATGTAAATCTGACTTTAACTATAAGCTTCTAGAGTTTGATTAACTGGGTTAAGGGGATTTGTGACAACTAGCAGCTAAAGGTAAATGGCTGAGAATGGATGGGCCGCTCTGGGACAAGCAAACCAGAGCTGGGAAGACCATGATTGGTCGCTGCTGGGCCTCAATAGAGACATAGACAGCAAGATCGTTATGGGGGCAGAAGAGTAGCCGGGTATAGCACGGGAACTTGCCATCTTATCAGTCTTCTGATACTTTCTTTGAAATCATTTTTAATAATTTTATTTAGGATTTTTTCTTTTATTTTTTGCCTCTCCTAAGTGTTTTGCTTGCAAATATGTAGGTGCAACATTCACCTAGTTTTAAATGCCTTCATTGTCTCGTTCTTCTCAAACCACATTTCCTCATCTTTCTGATCTGCTCTTTGTTCAACTTTCTCACTGAGGTTGTGGCTAACTTCATTAAGTTTTAACCTTGCCATAGTGTGTAATCTACTCTCCATTGATTTTTAGCTCAGTACCACCAAAAATTTTAGAAAACTGGAATAACACAGCCAAAATGTTTGATATAAAGTAACATGAATGATCTCTAGTACAATTTTTGACAAAGTTTTTGTTCTACTATTAATTCTCATGAGCCTGATTTCTCTGCCCTTATTTCTATTGTTTTTCTTTCCTTTCACATGTCCAATAGGTTAGGCCATCAAATGTACTGGATTTTAGCACTTCTCTGACTTTCAGGTCTAAATTCTTCCACATTGTTAAGAAGTATCCATATCAAAAGCAAATTTTCCAATGGTAATTCTCTGTATTAGTTACTTTTCTCAGTGCTGTGACAAAATGCCTGACATAAATAACTTAAGGGAGCCAAGACTTTATTTTGATTGTGTTTACCTTAATCCATTATAGTGGAGAAATGATAAGCAGCAAGATCTTGAGGCATGCTAGCTCGGTCCTTTCTGGACTGGGAAGCACACTAGATTGTAGCCATAGAGCTCTGCTACAATCCCCCAAAAGCAATGTCCAATGAATCAACCTTTAACCATATTTCCTGCCTCAGCTAGTCCAATACAGTTATACTATTTGAAGATTTGAATCACTTTGAACTCAATAAACTTGGAGTCATCAATAATTCAACAATATCATGTTGTGAAAAAGAAATTTTAAAATATCAGTTCTCTATGATCTAAATTAACCAAGAGTAAGGGCCAGATTGGAATCTAAAACCTTATCTAAAACCTTATCTTATGTCTTTCATTGTTATCTATTGAATGAGGCTTGGCCCAAAGACTGTATATCTGTCCCTGTGCCTGTGTTGCTAGTAAAGTACTTTGCTATTTTTGTAACTAAATACCATAGAATTTATCACATGGGGAACAATCAGGTATAATTTATAAAAGTCTTTAACAGAGTTTAAAAGTGATTAATAACTGATACCAACTGACCTCAACTGACTACAACTGACCAAGTAACAAAGGAACCAATGCTTTCAAGTAATAAGCACATGTCACATTCAAAATGTATAGTAAATGTTTTAAAATGCTTTTGGACTATATTTGCTGGAACTGTAGCATACAGATAGATGCACATGCATAGTTCTCAAACTTGATTAAGTGGAAAATCTAGGAGAAATAAATTTTGTTTACTATATTGTTCTCTTAAAGGCAACTTAAACAAACAGGGCAATTACATAGTAGGATGCCAATCTTAAATTTTAAGTGACCTCAAGATGTATTATTAACTCTGTTAAACATATTATTAACTATGAGGTTCAGCAAAATTTCCAGTTTTTTTGAATATAAGATATTTTTCATAATAAAGCATTACCATAAAATTATTGTTCAAATATATGGTAAATATTTCACATTCAAATAGTACTAGCAAGTAACACTATTTTTAATATACACCAACCATTAGCATCTCTACAGAGGTATAGAATGTTGAATTCATTCCCTTTGACATCAAGAAAAAGAAAACAGCTCTTTTATCTTCTTAATACAATAAATGAGAAAGGAAATAGAAAAAAATTAAACACCAGACAGGCATTAAAAACAATTTGTCACCTAAGAAGAAGATAACCAATTATGGACTGCAAAGGGATCTGCATATAAAATATTAAGGTTAATAAATATTTCCACAAACTGCACATGTGAGTATATTTGCTTTAATTTTTATATTTATAACAAGAATGAAATATAAGACAATATTTTTAGTAATACTATTTATAAGGGCATAGAAAACACTGACATTTGTAAACAGGGATGATAAAATTTATCTGATTTTATTTAGAAAAAAGCATGAGGTATAAGTTACAGGAATTAAAGGAGTCTTAATTAGTTGGGAGCTCTGCCATATTATATGAAGAAAAGCAAGCATGTTAACTTTGTCACTCTGACCTTCCATTTCAGCATTCTTACCAACACATTCACAATTTACATTTTATCACTGTTTTTATTACCTTCTCAAGATGATTGAAAAAATCAACGCAAGTTTAACATTATCAAAGACATGCATGTTGAATATTACAGTTAGTGGATCTGGTCTAATATATGACATTTTAGACCTACATGAAATAAATTACATTTAGAGATTATATAGAAATTTGATGAAATAAGAATTCCAGTAAAGTGTGTAAACTTTTTAAACAGAAAATATTTTCTACAGGAAGGAATTAATTCAGCTTAGAAAAAATGCTACTGTGTTCTCAGAATTCAATATAAAAAGAAGGCAATTTGAAGAGCACTTCAAATATTACACAAAATATGCCCTGTTTGATAATAGATCAAATATGAAAAGACAGGGATAAACTCTAGTAATATGGATCATAGCTATAATTCTGTATTAGGGGATCTCTAAGTGAACACAAAGCCCATAAAGACATAATGATACAGAATTAACTTTGGTAAAACAATAAACTGTAAAATACAACAATAAATAAAAATATAGATGATTCTAATATAATATTTAGCAGCACTATTCAAAGAAGTTAAAAATTTGCAGAGAAAAGGGTGATTTAACATCTGAAGAAGAAATTATTCACAATAAGACTGGCTCATTGTATCAAACCAATACAAAAGAAGGCCACATGAGGAGTTATTAAATGACTGAGAAGGTAACTGAAGATACTTCCAGTGATCCACGTTAGGGAAGCAATAAAAGAAATAGTCTCCATGGCTAATCTAAAGAAAACTTAAAACAACTTAAAACCAATAAGCATTTTAAAAATGTCCTTGGTAATTTTGGCTTAACATCTGTCTATCTTTCATCTACATGTCTGGCTGCCTGTGACCTTACATTGACAAAGGTTGGTATATCCCTGAGGGTTGATAAAATTCCAGCGAGGGCTTCCTATCTGCCATGATATATCTGCACTTTCCAGGCATTATATCATTAACAGCAGGAAACTGTGTGAGAAAGAGTACTTGCAAAAACCTTCCAAAATAATCACTCCTTCTCACTCAAGAGAGAGAAAAGGTGAGAGTAGAATATACTGGATATAGAACATGATTGTAAAGTGCCAGTTTGGATACTTCCTTAGTTTTTCTAAATTGAATGTGAGATGGGTGTTCTAAAATTGGAATAAATAAGATTCATTTGCATAATTTTGGTAAGGATTTAAGAAAAAGAAGTTCCAATTACATGTAAACAAAATCTTTTTTTTTAATATTTATTATATTTACCTGGAAAAATTTGATTGTATTATATACACTAAAATATACTGTGATTTCAGGGATAGTAATGTACAGATATAAAAACTCAAAGGGAAGGCTTAATGTTGAATTTTCTATTTTCTCTTTTGTAGAAAGCATACCCATAAGAAAAATCCCATATTGGCTCTCTGTCTAGCTCTTTTTATATAAAAATGAATTCTAGCAACTAGGACTTAGGTCTAGATCCTTATAGATATTTGCAATTTCTGTTTTCCAGTCATTTAAGCTTCAGAATTCATATGCCATAATAAATTAATTTAGGCAAATTAGATTTGTCAAAACTTCCAAAAGTGTTATTATTTTGAAAGTTAATTTTCATTACATTCAAGATAACCTAAATTGATAATTGTTAGACTGTTTGTGTGTGTGATATATGGATAATCTCAAATGTATTTGGCATTGACTAAACAATGTAACCTAAGCAGCCAGTATAAAAACAGTGTTTCAAGTGTCCGGTGGCATGTTTTATGGTCTTGATGAACACAGACAGATTTGGTTTGTCAGTAGTGTAGAATCTTTCAAAAGTTCTGGTCTATTCAGTTGATCACAGGTTTCCAAGCAGTAGTGTCACTACCCAGGTATATTTGGTTCCCATCAGCTGTGGGAAAAGTCCAGTAGATTGTGTCTATAAACTTGCCTGTACATAGATATACTAAGCTATGAAAACAAATAAGAATTTCCAAGAAAATAAAAGTGAGCAAAAAAACCTAGAGCCAGAGCTGTAAGAAAATCCATATATTAGTCAGAAAAATTATCTCCAGAAAGATGAAGACATGTGTTAACTCTAAAATTAAGGGTCCAAATAAGAGTAGAACTAAAAAAGCAATCACTCAATTTAGCAATGTGATGTTTTGACAAGTGAGGTCAGAGCATGGTCAGTGCCCTTGAATTGTACTGAACCAGGTAATTGAAAGATTTTAATAACAGTGAGATTGAAAAAAAGTTGATCTACAAATATCAATGAGAATGTATTTTATTGCTTGTGCATTTATAGAGTGATGATGTAGCAGAAAGGGTCAAGTTGGAAGCATCTGACATAATGGTGGTAAACAAAGAAAAAACATCCTGTGTATTTGCATAAAGAAGTACTAGTCAGAGGATATTCTAGTAAGTTCATTTAACGTGAAATGCCATGTGCCCAGAATTGGCCTTTGTGATAGAAACAGAAGGTATAGAAGTTTGCACATGACTGAGAGAAGGAACAGAGACAATTATCGAAGAGGATTAAACTATGTTTGGGTAGGTCAAAATTTGGCCTAGACTGTCTTAAAATCTGTTAAAGGTTTGACATATATTTTATCAGTTTTCTTCTACTAGATTCTTTTCTAAATATTAAAGGTTCCCAAACAAGGAAAACTAAAATAACACCTTTACTCAGGTAGAAATATGTGGATAATTTTAAGGGAAAACCTTTTGTAATTGATTATAAAGTCTAATTTTTGTAAGGAAGGAAATGGAGAATAAGATTTAGACATCTCAGAGTTGTATTGAAAATTAATATCACATGTTGAAAAATAAAACACCATCAAGCCATCTTACTATTCCATACATGAAAATGTATGCCTATTAATTTGATATTTTCAGGCCATCAGTTCAAAACTTATTACTATACAAATGCCTCTGATCCATTCCATTTAGATAGTGCCTAAATACAACTTAAGCCATTATTTGCACAGATGTATCCATACAAACTTATTGTAGATTTCCATCCATTGAAGTGAGAATTTACATTCATGAAACATGTCCAACACTGCCTGGTGTTTAACAAATAATGAGTGTAGGGCTGTGAAATGGAAAGAAAGGCTATTTGGGATATTTCTGTAGAGAAATTTTTGTCCATAAAGAGGAAGACAACAGCAAGTATTGGAATTATAAATGCTTCTTTTGTGGATGTTATTTTTAAAGATTAGCTTTTTGCTAGTAGTGAGAACTGTATAGAGAAGTCATAATATTGCTAAAATAATGTTTGATTTGGAGCGGCCCTTCTTAATTTGCTACTATTCTCTCAGTTGGGACATTGATCATGGTATAATTGCAGCTCCTTTTGCTTCCAATTGTGTGCTCCCATTCATTTTTTTTTTACATGCAGCTTTCAGCCACATGGATAATTATATCTAATTTCATGAATTTCAGAATGAGATTGTGATGCCTAAACGAGATCTTTTGTTTTTCATGCTTTTCTCCCTTGCTTAGTCTTCTCCACGAATCAAAAATTTCTGCAGATAATTGGTTGTTCATTTTTAAGAGGTATTATTTCATGAAATAAACCTAATAACTTCTCAGGTCCAATGAAAATATTATTTTACAGAAAGCCTTGGTCACTGACTCTACTTTCATGTTGTAAGACAGATAGTTGTAATATTTCTAATACTGTTAATTAAAGCAATATCAGATGTTTGTCATTTTTGGAAAGAGAAAAATGTGCAGGACATTTTTAAATAGTCCTCTAGATGAAAGCTGCTGTTTGATCATCTTCATAAAACCATTCACAAGGCACATATTTACAGGAGAAATATCCGGGCTTAGGACTTAGTACATAAGTCATTCTATCATCTTCATAAAACCATTCACAAGGCACATATTTACAGGAGAAATATCCGGGCATATGGACTTAGTACATATGTCATTCTATAAAATTACTGTCAGAAAGCAAGATGAGAATTACCAGAAAAATACATCAAATTTTTTTTTGAGAAAGTTAGTTATTACTCCCAGGCTCCTTTGCAGTCAGCACAGAGCTTCCCGGCAGCTAGAACAGCAGGAGCCAGCTAATGAGGCAAGTCACCCGTTATCATCACTGTGCTTAGCCTGATTTAGTTATCTGAATCAAAATGACAGACTCAGGAGGAAGGCTCCTGGGAACTTGACTGAAAATGTTATGTTGATGTAACCATGCATTGATCAGTCTGGTGGAGTGATTCTTAGTCTCCATGCCAACAAGAAAAAGAAACAAAAAATACTGGGTTAAAGGGCGCGCTTTAAGAAAACGATATTGGGCAAGATATTTTCTTTTGAAACAGAGTGAGTTAAACATTGAAATAGGCTCCATGCCCTGACCAACTCAGGGCTTCTCAACACATAAGAGGTTTTATAAAGTAATTTCAGCTTGTCAGGAACAATTTTCCTCTTTCCCTTTAGGATTACTTACAACTTTAGCTTTGTAACTATAACCCATGTTATTGGCAGCCTATTAACTTTATTCCACTGTGAAAGATGAAAGAATTAACTCTTTCAGTCCTCCCCTCGTCTTCCCCAATCCATTATATACTGTTGTTTTTAAAGTGTACTTGACAGGTAAGGGATAAAATTAAGAGATTTGATAAAAGATGTAAATCATGTAAGAAGGAATATGTGCTATTGACATATTGCTGTGACTTGTGAATTGTTGGTTCTCAGTAGAAGAAAGGTGTTGTTGTTTTATGTCAGGTGGTTAGACACATTTTTCTTTCTCCTTATAGACAAATTATTAATGATCAGAACAATGATAAGTGTACATTAAAAGCCATATATGAGGAAGAAGAGATTGTCTTTCTAAAGATAGAACAATTCAACATACAAACCTTATTCCATCAAAGATAACAATAGTGAAGATGATGCATAAACATACATACAAATTTCCATGTAGGGCATCAATAGAACAAACAAAGGATACACCCACACATATTGTTCCAATTGACATACCATGTTTATTTTATGCTTACAGGTTGAAAAATTCAAAACATCTCTAATGCCATCACTTCAGTTATGTAAGTAGATTTGATTATTGCATTATGATTTAAAATTTTTCTGAACTGATACAATTTAATGCAAACAAGCATACAACAAAAACAAAAAAACAAACAAACAAAGAATACACCTCACTTTCTGGTCTTTTGGCAGCCTCTCCATACCTCGAAAGCAAGTGCTCAGCTGTAGAAAAAACTGAATTAAGAGCCAAGAAAAAGACAAAATCCAAACTTTATCCACATGCTGGATAGTTAGAGATTTTATCTGTTGCATAAAAGGTTTTTCTTTCCATTTAAATTAGAGCACTGCTTTGGTGATTGTCCCCCCTCCCTCTGGTGGCTGTTTTAGTATTTAATCTATGTGGAGAACAGTTACAGTGCTAAACATGTACAGGCTGCCTATTACCGCCAGTTGTATTCCTCATAGTCTCATGAATTCGAACCCGTGGATGATTGTTTTTTGGGGGAGGTTGTAGCACCTTTAGGAGACTAAACCTTGATGGAGAAAGTTCATCACTGAGGGCAGGATTGGAGGGTTGACAGCCTCACTCGTCTTATTTTCTACTTTTCCGTTTCCTATATGGGAACGGAAATGTGATAGGCTAGTTGACTCTGTTGGTCTTCCTGTGGAGTTCCTATCCACTTCAAGGCCTCTGATGCTGGCCCAGACTCTTCCATAAGTGTCCCTGGCCTCTGTCCAGTGTTTGGTTATGTGTATCCACATCTGTTTCAGTCAGCTGCTGGAAAGAGCCTCTCAGAGGACAGTTATGCTAGGTTCCTGTCTGCAAGCATAACCAATTACAGTTAATAGCATCAGGGATTGGTACTAGCCTATGGGATGGGTCTCAGGTTGGGCCAGTTATTGGTTGTTGGCTAGTTTCTCCTCCATCCTTGTCCCTGTATTTCTTTTAGACAGGAAAAATTTTTGAGTAGAAATTTGTGTGTGGTTTAGTGTTCTTCTACCTCCACTGGCGGTCCTGCCTGTCTACAGGAGGAGGCCTCTTCATATCCCCTTTATTATGTCTCTCTGTTAAGGCCACCCCTGTTGACTCCTGGGAGTGTCTCCTACTCCAGGTCTCTGGAGCAGGCCCTGGCACATATATGGCAGACATGCAGCTCAGTCTCCATGTGTGTTTCCCAACAAGTGGGGCAGGGGCAATCTGTAAAGCTGTTGCCTGGCTGTGGAATTCATTCTTGTCTAGTCTCATTGGGAGAGGATGCACCTAACCCTGAAGGGGAGGATACCCAAGGGGATCCACAGTCTCAGAGGGGATCCACAATCTCAGAGGAAATGACTAGAGTGGATTGGGGGAGGGACTCTTTTGCGGGGGGGGTGCAGAATCAGGGGCAGTGTTTGAGATGTAAATAAGTAAATTAAATAATTAATTAAAAAAAAAACAGAAAACATCATTGGGTTAGTTTTTGCTCTTGCTGCCAAACCCTCAGGCTATAAAGGACTCTATCCCTTTGCAAGCTAAAATAAACCCTTTTCCCCTTAACATGCTTTTGTTAGAGTGTTTCAGCACAATAGAAATGTAGTTAATTAGTTAATACAACTTACCCTACAGAACACACTACACAATAGGCACGTAGAGTCCATGACATCCAAAACTAGTTGCAATGTCTAGATATCCCTAAGATCTTTGAAGATATTCAGAAGTCTGGACAAATAGGAATGTAGTATATGGTCTGACAAAATGAGATACAGGGCTAGAGAGAGCTTGGCTAATTTGTTCTGCTCTGCACCCTGATCTACGTACGCATAAGGTCTGAAGCCTAGATGCTTGCTATTAATGACATCCACATATAATAAAAATTGGTCCATACATACTTCTTATGCATATAGAGACCAGAAAGAGACATCTTATCAGGCTATTCTATATGTCTTAATCTTTCTGAGAATTATTTATCACCTTGCATGCCTGTGGTATTTTCATTGTTATTTAATTTCTTTAGTATTTTAAACACAGTCCTTATTTGTTATTATTTTTGGGTGTTTTGGGGAGGTTGTTTTTTTTGTTGTTGTTGTTGTTGTTATTGTAGTTTTTTTAATTCACATTCTAATTATGAAGTTCTCCTGGGATGCATTATCATTTGAGTGCAGAAGAACATTTATTTAGCTAAAACATGTTGAATGAGACAATATGGTAGGCCACTGTACTCAAGAACTGAACTGAAAATATATGTTGCTGCCAGGAGGAACCATCTACTAACTGACCTGAGAACTGCACATAGGAAAGAAAGGATATAATAGCAGAAGGAATAAAACAAACAATGCCTCTATTGATTCCCCCCCTAGATGCTATCACAAGCAAAGAAACTTCAAAGCAAATGTTAAAGGAATCAGGTAAACTGTGGAGGTAGACTGGCATTCCTGTGAATGCAACACAACTGGAGAGCCCTGCTGAAAGAAGTCAATTTCAGCTCCAGCAGTTTTGCCCTAGCTGAAATTAGTCAGTTACCAAAGAGAGAAGGATGCATAGTCCTGCAGCCCCAGCAATGCACTGTGACCTCCCTAGGAGATATTCAGTCTAACAAATCAGTGAACAGTGAAATTTAAAGTTTGTCCATTTTTCTATCTGCAAGTATTATAAGAGAATACTTATATACTCTTTCAGCTTAACAAATTTCTTTCTTAATCCCATCATCAGCTATATATTTTTGAAGGAATCACTACCATTTAAAATATTACCTAATTTTGTCCTTACTTATCCTATTCTGATTTTTTCCCTAAATTCTTTGTCTGCAAAGAAAACTCATTATCCTTGGTTCCTATCTCTAGAAAAGGTTAATGGTTTTATTGTTTTACGTGTTCATGTTTATGTAATGATGAGTGCAAATTTTGTTACTCAAACCTCTGCAGATAAAAATGCCTATGCAACAAATATGTCTAATTCTTGTTCTGTTATGATTTTATAGAACCATCAGAGCATTGCCACTACTTTCAATGATACATAGAAACCTTGAAGTAATAAATGCCTGCTGGTAAAAATACTTCACAGTGCTACTCATAAACTGGCAGAAGAGACCGTGCTTCCAGCCATGACTACACTTGGCAACTAACCACCACAAGCCTTGGAAGATTCTCCTTTGCAAGAGACACAGGCCTGTGAACTCTAGGTTTCTCTGATGTTATTCACTCAGGATAGAAGGGAACACATCTATATGGAACTAGCACAAGGTCTGTGATTGACACAATTGGAGGCTACTGATTAACCTTTATTCAAGTCATGCAATTGATGAAACAGGTAACCAAGATGTGATCCATGTAATTACAATTTACACACAGATGCAGAATCTTCTTTTTTCAATCCATTCAAGCTGTCTCCAGTTTTGTCAGGATAGTATTGGGTGCTGAGGCTTCTTCTATGCATGTTCTATGATCCTTATGTTGCAGCACTGAGCTCTGAAGAGCCTCATTCCATGGGATCTTTTTTGTCCACTTGGGTCTTTATTATAGTGATGTAAGTTTGTATCAAGAACAGACAAAACCTGAGTGCTTCGGTGTAACCTCAAAAGTGATGATGCAGCTAAAAGATGTAGACATTTACTGACACATCAGAGTCCTGAAACTCAGAGCTATAACACTAGAGAGGAGGTAGTTAACCTTCTGAGGGCCACAAAGGGTAGAGGACTAAAGTTTGGTACCTTAACTCTAGTCACTACTTCTCTGCACTCTAATCCCAGAGCAATAAGTCTTTTCCTTGAACTATAAATATCTAGCTATAAATTAATCTTAGAACCTTAAGCCTTCGGTTCTCAAGGGTTAGAACTATAAGCTTCTGGAATTAGAAGCTTAATGTGTGACTCTTTGGATTCAGGCCCATCCAGTGTCAAAGGAACTAATGTTTATTTAGTTTTAATTTTTATCAATGTACAACAAACAACCTGAAGCAGCCATTCATGACAGCAAAATTATTTAGATGACATCATTATAGGTTTATATGTAGCTTATATAGAGAAGTCAGTACCTCTATCAACTTCTTAAAGATTGACTCCATACTTTGTATAAAATGTCATTAAGACTTTGCAGAAACTCAGTTTGAATATTAAGTTTAAAATTTTGTTAGCAAAAAAGAGCTACAATCTTCTATTCTGAGTTATTTTTACCCTGGAAGGAAAGTTCACTGTTTCAAGGGAGCAAATAGTACTTATAATTAGGCTTTATATAGGGACACATGTAATTTAGATTGTTTGGCATACTATACTGTAACTCTGGGGAAACATTAAGTTATTCTAGTATATAAGTTTTAAAAGTATGGATTGTCGTGCCTGCCTTGTCCGGGGGAAAAAAGACACGACCCGAGCTCTTCCTTTTAGCAGTTTATTCAGGAACGTTGTAACAGTTTTTCCCCTCCTGCTTCTCCCTCCTGCTCCTCCTGCTTCCCTGCCTTCTTCTCTTGCCTTCTGGCTTCTGCAGCCTACCTTTCCCTAGCCGTTACTTAAGCTCCACCTTTCTGCCTTTGGGGATCCATTACTTAAGCTCCACCTTCTGGCCCACCCTCTGCCGTGGAGTACTCCCAAGCTTAGCCAATCCCAATGGGCCACGTGTAAGTCACCAGATGCGGAAGCAACCAATGGCAGCAAGCTTAGCCAAATGAGGGCTTGCTTATGAGACCACTCGCTCTTGGAACGGCTCTCCACAATGGATATCTTGTTTGTCTTTTCAGGTAAACTGTACACAATGATAATAAAAAACTCTACCACTGAAAATCATAAATATCCAATATAACATGGAGAACTTTTTAAGCCAGAAAAAGATCAAAAATAACTCCTCTTATCTACTACAGTGTATAGGAACTTGAAGTTAACTCTGAACTTAATTTGTGCCACCTTTGTGAGTGTTAAAACAGTCAATATTCTTTCTAAAACCATGTATTTGGTTTCATTGTGGACCATCATATAATTGCTTGCTTAAAGATATTGTTCATTTGGCATTCCTAGGTGCATTGTAGACACTCCTTATAAAAAAAGAAACATTTGCCTTTCTTAAATTGCTCCCACGCTTGTTAACTCCTCAGATTCAATGTATTCAGTCATGTTTTGCATTCAGTATTCTAAAAGAGGGAATGAAAACCATCTTGACAGATTATTTTTCCTTGGAGGATTTCAGTTTTAAGGATTTATGCAAAAAGAATACTAGATTAAGAATAACTGAGAAGCAAGAAATATTCCTTCTGGTTTCTTGAGCAGTGAAATGACACATGGTAGTGTGTGCCGTCATGTAGACTCCTCAAATCCCAGCAGAATTTCAAAGACTTGAATCTTAGTGATGTGCTTTTTCTATTGCAGAAATGGCATTTTATGTATTCAGGTTTGAAGGTCTGCTACTGAGGAACATAGTTTTAAAGCATTCTTTTACTCTATGGTTTAAAAAATCTAATACAGCAAAGATATTTTTAAGAGTGGAGACTATGAAAATACAAATTTTAATTTGTTTATGAGTGTATGTGCATGTGTTTTTGCCTGTGCATGTAAGTGAGCATATGTGTGCCTATACATGTTTGTAAATTTGTACATGCATGTGCTTGGTGCATACCCATTGGGCTTGCATGTGTGTATGCATATGTGTAGGTATGCAGTTGTGTGTGTTTATACATCTAGAGTAGTGATTATACATATAACTAGTCTCCACTGTTTGATATTTGCTTATTCCCCACTGTATATCCCATATTAGCACTCCAGTTTTCCTGATAGTTTTAGTGTTGCATAATGCCTGTGGCTACTTAACATGCTTGAGGAAACAAATTAAGGTACTTTTTGATTAGATTTGTACTTCAAAGAAATGGTGCTAACATAAATTAGTTTCAGTTCTTTCTTACCAGTTAGAAAACATTTGAATAAATTTCTTTCACTCACATTATATTCCAATTAATTTATTGAGTACTATCTACAACTAGATTTTTGTTTTGTGAAAGAATAAGGTAACTTGTTTTACAGGCACACTGACTGGTTTTGAGTCCTGATTAAACATAAATAAGCAATAGAAATACCTATCACTTTGTTCACTCCTGTGAACTCCATTAAATCACTTTACCTCTAATACAGAGATGGCAACATCAAAAGTTTGACAGCAAATAGTTTCCATGAAAATCAACTGAGTTTACATATAGGATGTTTGTATAATAATTTCCTTTAGTAGATATTTTCTTTATTTATAATTCAATTGTTATCCCCTTTCCTGGTTTCCCCTCAGAAAACTACCTATCCCCTCCCTGCTCCCCCTGTTTACCCATCCACCCCTTCCCACTTCCTGTCCCTGAATTTCCCCTACACTGGGTCATAGAGCCTTCACAGGACCAAGGGCCTCTTCTCCCATTGATGACCAACAAGGCCGTCTCTCCTACATATGCAGCTGGAGCCACGAGTCCTACCATGTGTACTCATTGGTTGGTGGTTTAGTGCCTGGGAGCACTAGAGGTTCTGGGGGTTTCCATGACCCATACTTATAAACAAAGAAACAAACAAATAAACAAAAACCTGTTATTTATTTGTACTAGCAAGATAAGTGATATAAAATAATTATTAAAACAAGTCGATGTAAATGTTAATTTTTCTTTCTAATATTAAAATTACAGTATCTCATGCTTAGCTACCTTCAGAAACTTTTGATCTACTGAAATGGCAGACTAAGAACATACAGTGCAAACTTCAGTGTGCATTGGTGCCCTTCTGCTCCCTGATGCCATGGCTACGATGTGAATTTGTAATTCACACGATAGCTGAAATCCTCTATATCCTGCAGCATCCATTATTAAATCACAGGTATTTTAAGGAGAGATTCTTTGACACTGTTATTTGGATTATGAATGTTCCTCAAAGACTACTTGCTTAACTATGAAAGTAGTAAATTATTTAAGAGTTTGGGCTCAGGTAGGAGGAAGTTAAAACACTAAGAGCAATTCCTTGAGGCATCTCAGCCTGTGCCTGCCACACCCTTTATTTCTAGGAAGACAGGATATAAGGAAGACTGGTTTTTCTTTTCTTATGTAATTTTTCCATGATTTGTTGAGCACAGCCTGCAGTTTTGAAGAAGCCAAATGATTATCGATAGAAACCTCTAATACAATGAGCAAAAATGATTCATTGTATAATTCAGTGGCCCAAGACATTATTTTTTATAACTCTCTTCTTTCCTTTAACTATACTACAATTTATGTTTACAAGAGGTGTTTTTCTTCTTTATTCACTCAATCTCTGTTAAGACATATTTGTTTTTCCCTGTGGATTAGGCAACTCAGAGACAGCCACAGCAATGTTTAGATTTTATTCTATGATTTTACTTAATCAAACTTTCTAGATACTACTTCAGAGATGTTCCATTTAAATATAATTTTACTTAGTTTGACAAACTGTTAGATAAACTACAGAAGGTTGAATATGTAATAGGGCAGATATTTTTCTTACAATTCAGTAACATGTTACAATTGAATATTTGTCAAACAAATGAAATCTAAATGTTTAAATTTGTTTCCAAGTGTTTAAAGAAATGCTTACAGTCTGCAGGGCACATATCCAAGCAGAGGACATTACAGCCTGTTAAACTGAACTACAAAGGTCAGAGCTACCTTTAGATGTCCCTTAATGAGAGACAGATCATTCTTTGAAGTTAAAAATCAAAGCAGATTTCTCATAGACTGAAATAATTTTGAATGAAAAAAATTCTTACTTGAAAGCAATAATTTTTGCTTACCAATTATATTATTACTCAATATAGAACTTGGAATTTTTAAAATTCTCAATATTGTTTAATTATCTCTAGTCATTTTACTGCCTCCATAGAAAGTTGAGGGATCTACTTGCTCATGGCCAGTATCACAACACAAAACACAGACAGAACCAGAAATCTGTAGTGATGCATTTGGTCATGTGCCAGCCACAGTAGCTTCAAGGATTTCTCTCATAGTCTTCATGGATCTGCTCCTTTCCTCTTATGTGTGCTTCTTTATTATTTTCTTTATGTGTTAACCATTTTTTCCAGAATAAAGACTTTTACATAAAAGTGTAAACAATCATCAAAACAAGTATTTTTCTGATACTCCAATTTGGCTCAGTAACAGGCTACTAAAACCATCTGAATGGCATAGTTTTTAGATAGCTTTAAAATGTTTTAGTGGCATAAGATATAGAGAATAATAAGGACTGATATGTTTAGCAGTGTGGTACAAGATTCTAGTCAGAAATAGTGTGTCGTGTCGACACTATTTCTTGTTATTGGAGTAATAGATCTTCATTCAAATCTAAGCCAGTATCAGGTTTAGCTGTAGATCTTATTAAAATGAAAACTTATTCTAACCTATACTTTCTGATTTACATTTACAATAGGGTCCAAAATTTTACATCTCTATGAAGTCTACCTTCATTTTATTTATATTAATTGAATATATCTCTATAGAGTGATAGATAATTTTAAGGATTTCTTTATGTGACATAACATTTTACTGTTGGTATAGAAAACTTATTTATTTTCAATTAATATAAATTATCTTTATTCAGATCAAAAGAATCACCCCTCAGAGGCAGGTCAAGAACATTGCAGTCTTTAATGCCCTCTACTCTCCCTTTGAATATTGCCTTTCTGGTTGAAAAACTGTTCTTTCATTCTCTCTGCTGATATAATTCTCTCTTCATTCACTTCTATTGTACCCATATAATTCTCTTTTCATTCATTTCTATTGTACCCATTAAATCTCTTTTGATTCTCTAGTTCAGTGAACTCTTGTTTCTTTTATGAAGTATTTTTTCATTCTATAAAAGTTTTTAGTAGGCTCTTACCCCCTCCCACAAATTGGATTCATACACAAAGGAATTTATTATCTGAACTTACGTCCCAATCTTATGAGCTTTAGGCTTATAAAATGAATGAGTTCATTGATATGATTTTAGATGTCCACAAATAAATGAAAGCTAATAGTTTATAAGTGGAATATCTCTTTCTCACACACACCCCACCCTGCACAACTCTCTGATTTGGCTACCACTGCATTTACTCTGGCCTAAAGTTAATGTCTTGGGCAAACTGAACCACAGCTTTCCATGTCAGACTTGGTATAATCTCTGATTCTTATACTTCTGCTTAATTTTGCCTAACAGTAAGTTCTTCAATATACCTACTGTCTTAGTCAGGGTTTCTATTCCTGAACAAACATCATGACCAAGAAGCAAGTTGGGGAAGAAAGGGTTATTCAGCTTACTTCCACACTGCTGTTGATCACCAAAGGAAGTCAGAACTGGAACTCAAGCAGGTCAGGAAGCAGGAGCTGACACAGTGGCCATGGAGGGATGTTCCTTACTGGCTTGCTTCCCCTAGCTTGCTCAGCCTGCTCTCTTATAGAACCCAAGATTTCCAGCCCAGGGATGGCACCACCCACACAAGGAGCCCTACTCTCTTGGCCACTAATTGAGAAAATGCCCCACGTCTGGATCTCATGGAGGCACTTCCCCAGCTGAAGCTCCCTTCTCTGTGATAACTCCAGCCAGTGTTAAGTTGGCACACAAACCAGCCACTACACCTACTGATTCTGATTCAAAATCAGAATCGCACTGTGAAGAATGTAAAATCTATCTTGCAGCTGCAATTGGGAGGAGCCAGGCTTATTTGTCCCAGCTGTCAACCAAGACCTGTGGGGCATAAGGTTAGTGCTGAGGGATACATACGGTTTTGAGGAGTTTATAGAAGTAAATGTGTAGTTTTGAAGTAGAGGACTGATGCGATCTTTACCTGTAATGTGAAGTCAAGATTGGCATTATTATGATTTTAAATATCACAGGATTTAAGAAATATTAGTACAAACATTATATATCCTTGTAATATCAAAAGCTATAACTCTAAAATCTTACCAACATGACTGCCTCAATATGAGCTGAACAAGGCTGTAACTAATGAGCATGCTAAACTGAACAGTGATAAGCTCTAGAGACTTCAACATTAACCAAAGAATTATAGGCAACTGGGGAAAGTTGGAAGAGAGATGTTCTTTCTTCCCTTGAGACTATCATACAAACTGATTGTCAAGTGTTAAAATGGTAATCTCTAAAAATGCATAAACTACCAAATTATTCAAACTAATAAGGTTATATTTAAAAATATGTGTATACTCTTGCATGCAATAACATTAAAAAAGAAAACATGAATTAGAAAGAGAATGGGAATGTGGCTATTGGAGGATTTTGAAAGACAAAAGGGAAGAAATGTAATTAAATTATTATCTCAAAATTAAGGTGAATATAGAACTGCAATTATATCCTTTAGATTGTAGTGAGTCATTGTTGATTAATGATATCATTTGGTTATTTATTTGTTGTCTGGAGGATTAGTCTAGAAGTAGAATTAATTATTTGAAGTATTCCTTTTAACAATTAATCATTAATCAAGAGAACCTGAGATAACCAGAATCAATTTAAATATTTTAAAACAAATTTTATTTATAATTATTGGGAATTTAACTTTTGTATTTATTATGTAAGCTAGTATGAATTCTTCTGATATGCATAAGACCTTAAGTTAGAATTTTTGCCACTATTTATTCAGTTTCCCCTCATCAGATAGGGATTTATCCAAGGGGAAGAGATGAAAATACTTGTTAGAACAGATTAGAATTCATAAAAAGTCATTTATGAAAACCAGCTTTTAGCTCAGATGAAAAGAAGTTTGAAATAAATTCCATCATTTAGTTTCTTCAAGTTGTCAACTTGATTGAACACAATCTTCTACACACATTTTTATAAATGTTATGATGATCATATCAACATTTTTTAAGATCTGAAACTGATTTAGAGACTCATATCACTATGTTGAAATTTGACCTTTGATATCTTAATCATTTTTATTAATCCATCCTTTGTCATTTTAAAGTTTATTTTCTTTTTGGTCCTTGTATAACTTATATCATCCAGTCAATTTTTAAAGACATGATTTTTTTTCATACCGTATAAAATCTGTCTTTGAAAGAAGCAGATGAGCAAAGACACTTGGAACATACTTAGAACAGAATTTTGAGAAGTAAGTCTCCAGAAGATTTTTTTTAAGCTGATTGAATTTTTCTTTTTATTCCTTCCTATTCTTTCTTCTCTAAGCTAAGTTCAAACTATTCTAAAGGACTCCTTCATAAAGCTGAAACAGGATATCCCTGAGGAAAGGAAAGCCTTGGAATGCTTTCGAATACAGAAATGTGTTCCCACTGGACAAGGGGAATGCTTAAATTCTTGCTCTGTGTTGCATGACCCCATGAAAGAATTCTTTAGAAACAAAAATGTGTGTGTGTGTGCGTGTGTGTGTGTGTGTGTGTGTGTGTGTGTGTGTAATGTTTTTAAGCTAAAAAATGAATGTCTCTAAGGGTCAATAAAATTATTTCATAACTAGAATATTTCTATTTAATGTGGTTTCATTGGCTAAGGGTCATTGAATCTTAAGTTGATAGTTAACAAGGCAATTTGGAATTGAGTGGCAGACCCTTAAAAGTAGAATAATGCATGCTAAGAAATTACAAACATGTGGAAAGTTTTAACTAGGCTTTACTCAAATTTATTTATATTTCAACTTGGTAGACAGTCTTCAATTATTATTGTTATTAAGGCCAACATTAAACTTGCCTAATTGTCATTGTATATTTTTATCTTGCTTTTATTTTTTATCAATATTATTAATCATTTCCATTTTTAAAATTTTAGAGAATTCCATATGTTTATATAATATGTTTTGACAAAATCCATGTGCCTCTCAAATTCTCCTTGTATCCTCGCCTGCCATCCCAAGTTTCTGTGCTTCTTTTGGAAGCCCACTAAGCCCTTGTACTTCTGGCTGGCTGAGCATAGATGTGATTTACTGGTACACAGGCATTTCTTCACCTTCATTTTTATTTTACGTAAAATGTTGTTTTTTAAGAGTTGTGCTTTTTTTCTCTTTCTTATGTTTTGCCACATAGGTTTGAAGTGTCTATTTTGTATTAGCAATGTACAAGTTTCAAATAATGTAACTGGCTAGTTTAAGTTTCAGAGCAATTACAGATTTGGTAAACTATCAAATTTTTCTTTCAGGTTCAAGTTATGCATGACAGTTAAATAGCTTCTAACTTCATTAAGGAGCAATGTTTTATGACTAGCCTAGAATTACCTTTGTTTTTAATTAAGATATTTTAGATATTGTCATTGAATCATTGACTCTTTTCCTTAACAATGGAAAACTGAACTCAAATTTGTATATTAATAGCTTAGATATCATTTAAGATTACTGACAACTCAGATACCTTATTGGATCATTTTTAACTTGGATTTATTTACAGAATAAAAATTGCATTTTTCCTAATACTTGTATTTTTTTATATAGGCTAACAAAAAGAGGGTGAATAAAGACTTTTGTATACCTAGTGTATTTTAAGTAGGCTGCTCATGTTAGCACTTTTAATCTTGAAAGAATGATATATCAGGGTACTTTAAATGCATATATGGTTGCCTAAGGTATTTTTAAAAGGATGTTACTGAATATCTGTTATGAAGAAAGTAACAATTTCAGTATGACTCATTTCTAAAACTAGTGAGCATAGATAGTGCTGTGCATATTTTAAGTAATATTTTGAAATTAATGATTAAAATATTTTCTATAAATTAACCTAAGAAATGATATGCTAGGAAGCATAAATTCTCCTATGCTAAAGATAAATGATAATTCAACAAATCTAGATGATTGATGAGAAGGTAATAAATAATTAAGAAAACTATAAAATATCTACAACGAGGCTGGTAGGAAAGTTTTGAGTATCTTATGCCATAATCTCTGCCTCAGGCCAAAGATGTTGGAAAATAAGTTTTGTTTTGTTTTGTTTTACTTTTTCTTGGGGAGTAGATCAGAATAGAATATCATCTATCAAACATTCTGGCTTGGAGGGGTACATTGCAACCCGTAAGAGTGAGTTTCTATCTTGTTGGAATCTATGCATCTCCTGGAAGAAACTTAAGTCAAATCACACATTATTGGGTTGCTCCCAGAAGGTGTGTGCCATCATTATCCTAACATATTTTGCAGGCAGTACAGATTGTAGATCAGGGGTTTTGTGGTTGGGTTGGTGTTTAATTTAATCTTTTGGTAGCCTGTAAAATACCATTTTTATCATAGAAACTGAACATGAATTTGGTGTTTCTATGGAGGCCCTAGCTCATCCTCTCCAAATTCAATGAGTTGGATCTTCCACAATGAGGCCTTGCTGCAAATTTGTGGGGAGCAATCTATTGTATTGGCAACAGCCTGCATTGTTTGGAGATTTCTATGAGACCTTTTTGGTTAACAACTCAATTGGATGGAACCCAGTCCTGGTACTGGAAGTTTTGTTTGGTGACAAAAGTTTGCCAATAGGGGACCTGTCTCCATTAGTTGGAGACTTCATTAGGATCACTTTAATATGTTATACAAAGTTCCCACTGCATTAAATTGGGCAACTATGAGTTGAAGACTTCATTAGGATTGTCTTCACATCTTATAGAACATTTCCACTGCACTAGGCTTCTATACTACCACTCATACTCTTCAACTTTAGCAGCTTTTCTTCCTCCTCATTCTTCTCATCAATCCATCTTCTCTTCCACTTTCCCCTGATACTCCAATTTTCACTACCAACATAAAATCTAGTGTATTTTCTTTTCCAAGAAGATGCATATGGAACCCCACACCCCTAAAGACCTAAATGAGATGTCTTTGTCAAATTCCTCACCCAGGCCTCAGAGTACCCCATAAAAGAGGGGATATAAAGAGTTTAAGAGCCAGAGGTAATGAAGGACACCAAGAAATAAGGCTTTCTAAATAAACATGAACATAGGTCATATGAACACAAAACCTGAAGCAGAATATATAGGGACTACAATGGTGTACAGAAAATCATCTGCAATTATACTATACCTGTCAGTTTATTATTTTATGGTACTTCTGGATATTTAAAAAGGTGAGTCTTTGATTGTCATGCATTCCCTTAGGGGCTCTTCTACTTTTTATGCTGGTTTATGTTGTCCAACTTTGAATTTATGATTTTCATTTTATTTTATTATAATTTATTTTGCTATGTTTAAAAATAAGCCTATTGATAGGATGGACTCTATCATTCAGGATAGTAGAAGTTGATACTTGAATCTTAGAATCTGATTCGGTATCCTAGAAACAATTACAATCTTGTCTGGAGATCAGAGATATTGTCAGCCAAAAATAAAAACAAGTTGTTTCAACCTTATTGGGAAGTGGGCCTTTTCATTTTGGGATCTAGTTATAATTAACATAAATTGTTATTATTGATAAAAATGTTGCTAATATGTAAAAATTGTCCTAGTTACTTTCATCTTTCTATGATAAAATACCCTGATGAAAGCAACTGAAGGAAATAGGAGAAGCAAGGGATCATAGTTCTAAGGTACAGTCCACTGTAGATAAAAAGTCATGGTATGCACCAACATTCAGGAAACAGAGAGAGATGAATATGTATTCTGTTCTAATTTTTATATAGTTCATGATCCAGCCCAAGTGTTAGTTGCTGTTCTATTGCCTGAAAAGATACCATTACTAAGTCTACTAACAAAAGAAAACATTTAATTAGAGATTTACAGTTTCACAGGTTTAATACATGATCATTATGGCTGAGGTTGTAATGGCCAACAGCACAGTACTGGAGTAGTAGCTGAGGATTTGGATCATAACAAATTGTGGCAGAGAGATGGGGAGTTTGAACCTGACTTTGACCTTTGAAACTAAACTGTCCACCAACTATGAGTTAAACATTTAAACATATGAACCCATGAAGATCATTCTAATTCAAACCATCATGCCAAGGAAAAGTACACAAAATATATATGAATTTAGTATATAATGCATGTATAAGATAACTATCATTTCCTTCACTCTTTTAAAAACAGAAGTGGTTATCTTATTCTAAATGTAATGAAAAAAGATTGTACAATGTTGTGAAGAAATTAAAAAATTTATGCTAAGATTCCACCACTAATTTTAGGCCTTTCCCTTAAAATTAGCATGTAACAAATGTCAGAAAATACCAACTTTACCTATTCCAAAGGCAGGTAGAATCTAGAAGTTTATGCCTAATGTTTCAGCTTTTATAAGGTATTAGCCATTGTTTGATATGGGTAGATTATGCTAACTCAGCAAAACGTGGAAACCATGGAAAGACACCAGACATATTTATGAAAAATAAGCCTGTAAGTCTCTTTAATTATAATATTAGAGAAACATATCCAGAGAAATTGCATATAATCACAGGTGAATGTATTAATGAAGAATTTATTTCTCTGAATAAAAAGAACCTATAATGATGTAAACATTATCAAAACTTGCTAAAAATAGTAATAGTCATGAACAAATTTATGTCAATTTAACACAAGCTAAGATGACTTGGAAGGAGGGAACTTTAACTGAGAAACTGGTGTTGGGCATATTCTTTGTTAGTGATTGATAGGGGAAGATGAAGCCCATTTGTGGGTGGTGCTGTCCTCTGTGGTCCTAGAGTTTACAAACAAAGCATTCTGAACAAGCCATTATGGTCAAGCAAGAAACAGAACCCCTCCATGGCTCTGCATCAGCTCCTGCTTTCAAGTTCCTACCTCTTTTGAGTTCCTGTCCTGACTTACTTTGATGATAAACTGTAATATAGAAGTAAGGCCAAATAAAACTTTTCCTCCACAAGCTCTGTTGGTCATAGGCTTTCATCACAGGAACAGTGATCCTAAGTAAAACACATAATATAACTCTTTGTTTGAAAACCCTAGCAGATGTGATTCAGAGCAGAGTTGAATCAGTGGAAAAGTATGACTAATCTCAAAGATTGGTATCCTTTGTAAGGTCATCTACCCATTTACCTGTGTTCTCTTGTATTTCTTTAAGGGAGTTATTTATATCTTTCTTAAAGTTCTCTATCATCATCATGAGATGTGATTTTATTTATTTATTTTTTTATTATTAGATATTTTCTTTATTTACATGTAAATTTCTCCATTCCCAGTTTC
>NW_022196902.1:7773308-7812616 GCF_008632895.1 Mastomys coucha
CAGAAATCCACCTGCCTCTGCCTCCCAAGTGCTGGGATTAAAGGTGTATGCCACCACTGCCTGGCTGTTGCTTACATTCTTGCACATGCCTTTTGCCATTTGATTATCTCCGGTGTTAACTAGTCTTGCTGTCTCTGACTGTGGCTTGTCCATCCTGAAACCTGTGTGTTAGTACTCCTGGGAGAGCAGTTATTTCTGATACGAATTTAGTTATGGAGAGCTATGGTACAGTCACTTGATCTTTGACAAAGGAGATAAAATCATCCAGTGGAAAAGAGACAGCATTTTCAACAAAAGGTGCTGGTTCAACTGGCAGTTAGCATGTAGAAGAATGCAAATCAATCCCTTCTTATCTCCTTGTGCAAAGCTCAAGTCCAGTTGGATCATGGACCTTCACATAAAACTAGATACATTGAAACTAACAAAAAAGAAAGTGGGTAAGAGCCTCAAGCACATGGGCACAGGGAAAAATTTCCTGAACAGAACATCAATAAATTAAGATCTAAGATCAAGAATTTACAAATGGGACCTCATAAAATTACAAAGCTTCTGTAAGGACACTGTCAATAGTACAAAACAGCAACCAACAGATCAGGAAAAGATCTTTACCAATTCTATATTGGATAGAGAACTAATATCCAATATATATTAAAGAAATCAAGAAGTTAGACTTGAGAGAACCAAATAACCCTATTAAAAATGTGGTATAGAACTAAAGAAAGAATTCTCAACTGAGAAATACCTAATGGCTGAGAAGCATCTAAAGAAATGTTCAACATCCTTAGTCATCAGGGAAATGCAAATCAAAACAACCCTGAGATTCCACTTCACACCAGACAAAATGGCTAAGATCAACATGTCAGGTGAAAGTAGATCCTGGCAAGGATGTGGAGGAAGAGGAACACTCCTCCAATGCTGGTGGGATTGCAAGCTGGTACAACCACTCTGGACGTCAGTTTGGCAGTTCCTCAGAAAATTGGACATAGTACTACCTGAGGTCCCAGCTATATTACTCTTTTACATATACCCAGGAGATGCTCTAACATGTAATAAGGACACATGCTCTACTATGTTCATAGTAGCTTTAATTATAATACACAGAAGCTGGAAAGAATCCAGATGTCTCTCAACAGAGGAATGGATACAAAAAATATGGTACATTTATACAATAGAATACTCAGCTATTAAAAACAATGACTTCATAAAATATCATCCTGAGTGAGGTAACCCAATCACAAAAGAATATCCATGATATGCACTCACTGATAAGTGAATATTATTCCAAAAGCTTGGAAGGCCCAAGATACAATTTGCAGACCAAATGAAACTCAAGAGGAAGGAAGAACAAAGTGTGGGTGAATCAGTCCTTCTTAGAAGGGGGGAAGAAAATACACATGAGAGAAGATACAGAGACCAAATATGGAGCAGAGACTGAAGGAAAGGCCATCCAGAGACTGCCCAATCTGGGGATCCATCCCATATATAGTTATCAAACCCAGGCATTATTGTGGATGCCAACAAGTGCTTGTTGACATGAGCCTGATATAGCTGCCTTTTGAGAGGCTTTGCCAGTGCCTGATATATACAGAGGTGGATACCATTGGACTAAGCATGGGGTCTCCAATGGAGAAGCTAGAGTATGGACTGAAGGAGCTGAAGGCATTTGAAGCCCCATAGGAAGAACAAAAAAAAGAAGCAACCAGAATGACCCTCTGCTCCCCAGAACTCGCAGGGTCTAAAACACCAACCAGAGAATACACATGGAGGGATCCATGGCTACAGCCCTATATGTAGTAGAGGATTGACTTGTCGTACATTAATGGGAGGAGAGGACCTTGGTCCTGTGAAGGCTAGATGCCCGAGTATAGGGGAATGCCAGCACAGGGAAGCAGAGTGGGTGGGTTGGTAAGCAGGGAGAGGGAGGATGTGTTAAGGGGTTTCTGGAGGGGCAACCAGGAAAAGGGATGACATTTGAAATGTAAATAAAGAAAATCCCTAATAAAAAAAAGATAGGTATCATGAAATTATAAGGCTAGAGTAACAAAAAAGAATAATTGACCAAGAGTGAAGAAACACTACATTGAACAATAAATAAATTGTAGGCTTTTTCATTGAGAACAAATTAAAGATTGCTTATAGGAACAATAACAAAACCCTCCCAAATCTGAGGAAGGCATCAGACACACTCAAGGAACATAGTAATTCAAAAGCAGGAAGAATGCAAAGAAAATCATCCAGGAATAAATCCTGTATGTTGAACCACCACAAAGAGTCTCATGAGAAGATTAAAATGGAAAAATGTTTTCAGAGTAGATAACCAAGACAAAGCTTTGCTTCAAAAACAAAGGAAAAGGAACTTTTGTGAGGAATAAAGAATGAGAAATTTTGTTCTCTGATATCACCTCAAAATAAGTGGTAAGTTGAGTCCTTTAAATTCACATATATAGTTTACTTAAGCTAGTTTGAGCATAAACACAAAACCTCTTTCAATTGTTGCATACATGCAAAATAGTTTAAAATATTTGAATTATAATTATGAAAAAAACTATAAAAGTTACACAAAATAAGAAAATTACCAGGCAACTAATTTCTTTGCTTTTCATTGAGAAGGACCACCTTTTCAGCTCCCAACTTTAGTGTATTCCAAGTGATTCATTGTGTAGTTTTGAAACATCTTTGAGTTTCCCCTATCCAACTTGGCATATTTGTCCGTAACATCTATGTTCAGCTCATATATGGGTGGTCATGGTAGTAAGAATTTATGGGTATAGATAGCTTCTGATGTTTACGAAACTCTGATCCTCTGGCCCTTATAAATCTTTCTATCCCCTCTTCCATACTGTTCCCTGAACCTTAACCCTAGGGATATTTTATGGATATGACTATTTGCACTGGGATGCTCTACTCTGCATATTAATTGCTTGTGATTTTCTATAATGGTCTCTATCATAGATAGAGAAAACATTGAAGCTAGAAACACTGCAATTGAAATATAACCTCAAAAATAAACAGAAGCAATATCAAAAAAGACTGAAAATGTATCTTTTGATAAATGAAACTAAAAAACATAACTTTATGAAGCCAAAAGTCATAGTTAATAAAAATGTGTGAGTAATTATGTTATATCATTTTTATTTTTATTATCATTAATAATATTCTTACTATAGTTTCTCATCTCTCTTTTCCCTGACCTACTGCCACACATCCCCTCTGCCTGTCCTGTCTACTCATTCTTCTTTTCTCTGCAGAAAATTGCAGGACTGCCATGGCTATCAATCAAGCATGGCATGTCAAGTTGCAGGAGGAAAAAGACACCTCCTATAGTAGTAAAACTGAACATGGTAACCCCGTATGAGAAAAAGGGATCCCAAGAACAGGCAAAAGAGTCAGAGATCTCCTGGATATTGACTGTGAAGTAAAGGATAAATACGTTACAATCCACCAACCCAGAGATGCTGAGTAATAAGGAGGGCTCAAGGAGGGACACATGATTTACCTGGGAAGGGTACATAGAATAAACTTTGCTGGGCGGATAGAGGTATGGTAGGAATGAGGACATGATTAAGTGGAAGAGGATGGAGGAAGATAGTACTGGAATTGGACAGCATCTTCGGAGGACCAGCTAAAAAGTTAGTACAATGAAGAATCTACCATGGTGTCCTTAACTAAGAATTCTAGCGATTGGAGATACTGAGCTTTACTGGTTATCATCTGTAACCAGGCAAGACTTCAGTGGAGGGACCCCAACCCAGCCTCAAAAGATTTGACCTACTTTTTGTTCTTCCTACAAGATATGTTGGCATAAAGGTGAAGCAGAAATTGTTAGACTGGCCAGCCAATGACTCATTCAGCTTGAGAGACCAATGCTATGAGAAGGAACCCATCCCTGATATTACTTAGAGCACCAGGACCCAGAGATTGGATAGCCCAGAGACCTAGTACAGCACTAAACACAAATGGTAAATACAATTTTAAAAGATCTCTGATAAACTAATTTTTCTCAAAATAGGACAACAGTATTAGTTTGAAGTCCATAAAGGGAATGAGACAATACTTATTATAGTAGAGTTAAGTTCAATGATCTGACTACCTAAATGTAAATTGCTAGCAGAAGCCTCAAGGTTGGAACTGAAATTAGATGATAGGTACTAATATTATTGATTTTTCTGTAATCTGTGATGCCATGCTAAGGAAACACTTCATAGATTTGGCACAAGGACAGAATCAGAAGGAAAACTCACAAATATCTCCCTACACCTTTGTGGAGAGCCGTTTTCAGCTGCACCCCAAGAGCGAGTGGTCTCATAAACAAGCACTCATTTGGCTAAGCTTGCTGCCATTGGTTGCTTCAGCATCTGGTGACCTATCCACTGTTGCTACGTGGCCCATTGGGATTGGCTAAGCTTTGGAGTACTCAACGGCCAAGGGTGGGCCGAAAGGCGGGGCTTAGATGGCAGGAAGGCGGGGCTTAAGTAAAGGCTCCCCAGAGGCAGGAAGGGGAGGCTCCAGAGAGGCAGGAGAAGCAGAAGAAGAAGGCAGGAGAAGCAGGCAGGAGGAGCAGGAGGGAGAAGCAGGAGGGGGAAGACTGTTACAAAGTTCCTGAATAAACTGCTAAAAGGAAGAGCTCGGGTCGCGTCTTTCTTGCTAGATGAGGAGGACATAACAGACCTTTTAATAGCATTTTTGTTTTTACTGAGATGTTGAAGTTTTACATTTCACTCATGGCTAGGTTACTTCAATACCAAAAGTAGCAGCATCAGTGGCAAAACAAAGATGTGGGTGTGCTCATCTGAGTTGAAATCCTGTGGTCAGAGAACTTACTTTAGACAGATTAAGCAGGTTGACAATGATATTTTACAATTTCTCAAAAGAATATATTTACTGGTTTTCAAGAGTTGGCACTGTTCTGGTACCCCCAGCGCTCTGGGTGAACAAACGTGAGACTGGACAGCCTTTACATATTACAGATTATTCAAAGATGAGCAGTGCTGACTTTGAGAACTCAAACTACTATTGATGGGAAGCAGTGTGGCAAGTCTGCAGAGGACTTCAATGTTTAGGTGGAGACTTTTGTCTTTGAAGAGGGGATAAGAGTTGGTTTGGACAGAAATTCTCATCTTCCTACACAAATATTGATGAAACATTTATCATTTGATGTATCAAGAAAAACTAATGTGATGTTGGTGAACATATGGAATAGTCTGAAGATTTGAATAAGATATGACAGTTGAAACCCTATAATGTCATCCAGAGATAATTGTTAACCTTAATGTGTCTTTGAAGGATGTGCTGTTGCTTGGTACTCAACAACTTGCAAGCTACTCCATGTTAGGGTAATTGATAGTAGAATGGATGTTTACTCCATTTAAATTGTTATATATAAGCTTGTACAGAAATATGTGAATGAGAGAAACTAAAATGTTCATAAGTCTTTGAAAATGAGTAGAAAGGAACCCAACTCCTGCTTTAACTTAGATGATGTTAACACCATCCAAATGGATCAGTTTTGTGATAGTTCTGAAAGTGATAATTAAATATAAAGAAGTTGACCATCAGCTGTTCAACTGATTTGAACTTTGATTCAAAGGTCAAAATGCCAATGACCTCTGATACCTTAGATCCATCAAGCAATGATGAGACCAAGGAGATGAGATCAGAATTCTGAGTTTAGATTACTAGATTTAGGTGTCACACTCATATTTTTAAGATTCCTGATCATCTAGTGAGTGTTGAAAAACATGATAGATTAAACCACCAATACTTGTATGTCTATTATATTACTTGGATAGAAAGATATTAAAACCACTCCTGGACATATACCCTAAAGATGCTCCAACACATAACAAGGACAATGCTCCACTGCAGCCATATTAATAAAAGCCAGAGGCTGGAAAGAACCCAGATGTCCTTCAACTGAGGAATGAATACAGAAAATGTGGAACGTTTATATAATGGAGTACTACTCAGCTATTTAAAACAATGACTTCATGAAATTCTTAGGCAAATGGATGGAACTACAAAACATTATCTTGAGTGCAATAGTGACACTATTGCAGATGCCAAGAAGTACATGCCGATAGGAACCTGATATAGCTGTCTCCTGAGAACCTCTGCCAGTGCCTGACAAATACAGAGGCAGATGCTGGCAGCCAGCTATTGGACTGAGTTCAGGGGTCCCTGATGGAGAGGTTAGAGAAATGACTGAAGGAGCTGAAGGAGTTTGCAACCCTAAAGGAAAAACAGTATCAACCAACCAGATGCCCCCCTAGAGCTCCCAGGGATGAAACCACTATGAAAAAATATACATGGAGTAACCCATGGCTCCAGCTCCATATGAAGCAGAGGATGCCCTTGTTGGACATAAATGGGAGGAGAGGACCTTGGTTTTGGGAAGGCTTGATGCCCCAGTGTAGGGGAATGCCAGGGTGAGGAGGTGGGAATAGGTGTGTGAGGGAGCACCCTCATAGAAGCAGGGAGGGGAGATTTGATAGGGAGTTTCTGAAGGGGAAAGCAGGAAAAGGGATAACATTTGAAATTTAAATAAATAAAATATCCAATTATAAAAAAGAAAGAGATTAAATTCAGTATGCTTATAATTTGTGTGCTATGAAAAATTGTTACTGAGAAAAATGTCTTAGAAGCTGTAAGTAAAAGCATAAGATTTATAGCAAATTCAATGCTACTCCCTGCATATACTTCACCCCCCAATGCCTCTCAAATGAAAACACGATCTTGAATTGAATCTGAAGTTCACATCTATTTCTTTCTTCCTCACATAAATGACATCTAATTTATAAAAATATAAAACTAAAAAGACCCCTAAATTGGTAAGAATTAACAAACTGACTTATTAAATTGCCAGGTAAAAATTAATTATACCAAAAGAAGAAAATAGCATTTAAAGCAAGATTAAAAGTAAAAATTTCAGAATCAATCTGAACAGATATAAAAATTATCTGCATTCCAAAGAATACAATACTAATTTAAAATGTCAAGTCACAAACAAATGAAAAGATATACAATGCCCATAGGTTAGAAAAATCAATGACTTAAAAAAAAAAACTATAGTATCCAATATAATCTATAGATTCAGTGCTATTTTCATCAAAAGACAAGTGGTATTTATCATGGGAATTGAAGAGAAAGTTCATAAAACTTGTTTGAAATCAAAAAGTCCTCAGATAGCCCATGAAGCAGAGAAGAAAAGAGAGGCAACAAGCTATCTGATTTTAAATATATCAAAAAGGCAAGGTTCATTTCAATAGTAAGGGATTACCATAAAACTAGAGGTCAGTGATGTAGAGCAGGAATTTGATAGACAAAACACCTTACTTATGGTCATTTGATCATCAAGAAAGTCACCAATGATATAAAAAAAAAGAAAGAAAGAAACTATGTTAGAAAATGATGGTGTAATAGCTGTATATCCATATGCAGTGGTATAATCTATAGGAGAATGATCCTATTTATCTTATCTCATATTCAGAATGAATCTACAATGTAAGGAAGTCTTAAAAAAATGAGACTATATATAAACTGCTGCATAATCCAGAGTGTGGAGCTCTCCAACACTGAGCACTGAGCTCTCTCTTTCTCTCTCTCTCTCTCTCTCTCTCTCTCTCTCTGTGTGTGTGTGTGTGTGTGTGTGTTTGTGTGTGTGTGTGTGTGTGTGTGAGTGTGTATGTGTTTGTGTGCATCTGTAATGGAAAATTACTGAGACTAATAAAACAAATAAATCCTGTCACTCACAATAACTTTGATAAAACTTCCAAACATTATAAGTGATATAAGAAGCAAGCAGAGAAAAACAAATGCACTATTATATTTTATACTCATTAGAATCTAAACATATCAAACTGATTAGAAGAATGAATACTGATTGCTAGCATTAGAGGCATTGATGAGGTGTATGAAAATTCTTCCAACATATATAGAGGCACAGGAAGAGAGAGGTATTGTGTAGCATGATACCCCATATGTGATAGCTTAGTGTACTATTGCAAATTGCTCAGTGATTAGACTGTAAACATCCTTACCAGAAATGAAAGCAGAAAATAGACAACTTAGTAGATAGATAAGTTAATCATTGGCTTTTGCTAATCAGTGTACAATGTATTCGTATATAAAAACATCCTGTTTCACATTGTAAACATGTACTTTTTGTCAATTACACATAAAAAAAGATTACACACACACACACACACACACATCCATGAATGAACCCAAGATTGAGGGGGTTACACTGAACAACTCTAACAAACATTTAAAGCACGAATAGTAACATTTCTTTCATCGTCTATGAAATTAAAAATGAAGACATACTCCCTTCTTATTATATGCATTTATAGTTGCCCTACTTCTAAAGCCATACAAATTGTACAGAGGAAGCACAAGAAAGAAGAAATCTTAGGCCAACATTTGCAAGAATATGGAAGCAAAAATTTTACAGCTTACTAGAAATAAGGATTCATGGTGTAGAATAAAAGACTATATGTTGTGGCACAGTAGCAGATAGCACAAGTATTGATTAATAATTCTACAGATAAAAATTAAACAGTCTGGTATGCTATGTTTATTCTTTATATAATGAAAGTAAAGATCATAGGATCATCTATGTTGAAATAAACAAAAGGCAAAAGAGCTATCATTGGTCAAAGGGAGCAGAAGTGGTGAGCAGAGCAGATTTTAGACATCTCTTGAGTATGATAGAGGGACTTCCAGAGATCACTGTAATGAGACAACTCTACACTGTTCTTCCAGGAATAAGGACTTTTAGACGTATAGGTGGAAAGGACTGATCAGTCATCATACAGTCATGTGGATAGAAAACCAGAATGTCACTTGTGTGTTGACTTATGCAGCGTTTGCAGAGAGCTCTGCACAAGGACATTTTCAGACAGGGTCAGGCACCTGTGCTCAGGGAGACTGTCCACAGAAGGTCAGGTGAAGGGAATCCCTTCTGAGAAAGGGAGTCCTCCATTTTGCTCCTAGCTCTATAAGCCATGGGGCCTATGAGATTAATAACAGTTCTCCAACCAATAACATCATTTTGTAATGCATATCCTCCACAAGTTAAGTATAGAAAAGAATTACCTGGTCACTTTAAAGTTTGTTCATAGAAAAATATGTAGGTACAATCAAATGTAACAGAGAAAAATGCATTTTGTCATTTAATGTCAATCACAAAGTAAAGATGTCCATTCCTTTCTTGATACTCAAGCAGCATTAGATAATCCATTTTGAACAACTGAAAAAGAATGATAAACATATAAAGTGAAAAAGCTATGAATAATATCTTGATTTCCAAATGACATTTTCTTAAGAACTAAAGGTTTTTCCCAAATTCTTATTACATGATTAAATAAATTCAGCAAAATTGCAAAACAGAAATAATATTTAAGTCAACTATTTTTATGTGTTAACAATGAATAATCATAAAAAGAAATTGACTGTGCTGCTCACAAGGATAAAAACACAGAAATAAAATACATTCACTTAAATATATGTACCAATATTGCATATTGAATCAAAAACAGCTCTTAGAGCTGGGCAGTGGTGGTGCATGCTGTTAATCCCAGCACTTGGGAGGCAGAGGCAGGTGGATTTCTAAGTTTGAGACAAACCTGGTCTACAGAGTGAGTTCCAGGATAGTCAGGGATACCCAGAGAAACCCTGTCTCAAGAAACCAAAACACACACACACACACACACACACACAAAACAAACAAACAAACAAACAAACAAAAACAAAAACACAAAAAACAAAAAACAAAAAACAGCTCTTAGTTATTAAACAATCTTGAGAAAGACTGTACTTTTGAGTCATATATTTGTTTTTTACTACAAAAGAATTGCTAAATCATTGCAATATAAACTAAAGTTATTATAATATAAACTATTTCTTACTAAGACAGACAGAAATATCAATGAAACAGAATAAGGACCCAAGACATACTCATGCACACATCTAAATTGTTTTCACTTAAGACACAAAATATACACAAAATGAAAAAGATACTTTTTCAAATGATCTTTGAAACATAGCTATACACCAACTGTTAACACACAATTAGACTCACTTTATAGCATGGATCCAAATTAATTAAAATGCATTAAAAACCTAATTAGAAAAACCTAAGTGACACAAGTCAAACCCAAGAAACAGAAAATGTGCATTGTAGTTTGGGTCTTTACAAGTTTCTTTTGGCTATTACAAAAAAACCCACCCTGTCATTAAAAGCTGAAAAAGGATACAAGTTAGACCTCATCAAATAATGATCCATTCATACAGAAAAAATAATCAAGAGTCAGCTAATGAAATAAGTGAAAATACTGTAGAATCATGCATCTGTTAAGTGGTATCTATAATATGATGGGAATATTTGAGTCAGTGAAAAAGAAAGTGAACCTAGTTAATAATTGAGTACAGGACTTGAATAGACAGATCTCTGAGGAGCACATAGAAATATTCAATAGATATCAAGGAAAGGCTAAGGAAAATGATAAGATTAACCTTTAGATATGGTATATTGGCTGTAGTGATAATTTTGTAATTTTGGTTTATTTAAGATGACAAAATGTGGTTAAATATATTTTTATTTTAACCCCAGGAGTGGGAATATGGGCATGCTTTGGACTGTCCACTCCAGTTGACTATTATTTACCTCATGCTCTATTAGAGATATGGTTTTACCACCTGCAGATAATTTCTGTCATTGTGTGACTTTTGGAATTCTGAGAACCTTTTAGAGGATACATAAATGTGAGGGCCCTGACACATGTGTAGTTGTTTGTCATTTAGGGAGGTTTCATTTCTAGCATCTATGTTCCAAGAGGAAACAAAAGGAAAGAAATTAGGTGGAGGTATTTTCCTATGTCCTCTCTCCCCATCTACCCTTGTTTCTCTATCTAGTGTTAGTGGGTGAAACCAGTGGATAAAGGATGGGAAAAAGAACCTATGAAGTAGCAAAAGTCAGCTACAATTGGCTGTTGCTAAAATGGTAGAAAAATAACATGCTTAGTTGAGTATGTAGAAACATTAACATCTTTTCTCATTTCTGTCCAGTTAAAGAATAGTACTGCCTCTACAGGAAAATCAGTTGAGATTTCCCAAATGAAAACCAGGACATGAACGGTAACCAGCATTCTCATTTCCATTATTTATCCAATATAATTGAAAATGGCACAGAAACATCAATGTTGCCTTCCCATAACAGATGTCTACATGGATACTACCAAGACATCTACTGACTGGTTAACAGTAAATATGAGTCCCTTGAGTGTTAAAATTAAGGTATTTCAGAGAATTGTAACAATATAGGAGTATAGGTGGGACATGGGGACAATATGCTAAGTGAAATAAGCCAACAATGGAAGGCCACATAGTGCAGTGTTCCACTTTTATGTGGCAGATAAAGTTCAATTCACAGTAGTTAAGGATGGAATTATGGTACCAGAGGTTGGCAAGAAGTACAATCAAGAGACAGGTACAGGGCTAGTGAGATAACTCAGTGGGTAAGAGCATTGACTGCTCTTCCGAAGGTCCAGAGTTCAAATCCCAGCAACCACATGGTGGCTCACAACCACCCGTAATGAGATCTGACTCCCTCTTCTGGCGTGACTGAAGACAGCTACAGTGTACTTATTTATAATAATAAATAAATCTTTGGGTCTGAGTGAGTGGGGTCTATTGGAGAGAGCAGGGTTGATCAGAGCAAGCAGAGGTCCTAAAAAAGTCAATTTCCAACAACCAGATGAAGGCTCACAACTATCTGCACAGCTACAGTGTCTACTCATATGCATAAAAGAAATAAAAGAAATCTTTAAAAAAGAGAGAGACAGATATAGAGTTGTCTTAGAATCTGAAAATAACTTAAATACTTAACAATTATATTACAGATAACAATATTAATAGACCTAATAATATATATTAATAAACTGTACCTACTCCTGTGTGGTTTTTCAATAGAAGTGAATTTGTACTATTAGTGCACAGTTTTAAAATACTCATTTATCTCTTAAATAAGTGATGACACATAGTAAATTTAGTTATTTTATACTTCTACAATAAACAACATACATATTCTTTTAAAAACAAATTTATTTTCCAAGTTTATCTTGTGGGGTAAAAAAGAGAGTACATTTATGGAGAAATGACACATTGACAGTGTTAAGGTCTTGGTTGAGTTTCAAAGAATGCAGTTAGCTGTACAACACTTGGAGGTCTGAGCAATATAGAGATTCTTACTCCTGGAGGAGGCCAGAACTGGCTGAAAGTACATCTGTGCATATTCTATTTCATAGTCATTCCCAGTGTTACTTCTGCCATTTAAAGCAGTTGTCAATCCAATTGCAGTTTATCAGCTAGCAATTTGTCATTTTATATTAACAGTTTTTATAGTCTCCATTTGTTTTCCATAAAAAATGTTATGCATATCATTAGCTTCTAATATAGAATCAGAAAGAGAGGCCTAGACAAGCTTTAGGACAGAAAAAGGAACAGAAGTCTGACCTCTGGAATCACTGTGCAGTGGATACTCTTTCATTCTTTTTTTTTCTTTTTTTTTATTAGATATTTTATTTATTTACATGTAATTTCCCCTCCAAAAAACAAAGAAACAAACAAAAACAACAAAACCAAACCCCTGTTGCCTCCCACCTCCCCATGCCTTTTCTTCTTTCTTATATCATCCAGCTAGATTTGAAAAGAGGTTGGGAAACAAATGGCTGATGTGGTCATAAAATGCATGAATTTTTTTTTGTGGGAAATGAGATACACAAGTTTCTCTGAAATGTACCTAAGGAAATACGTAGTTTTGAACTGCTGTGAAATGAATGTTATCAAGAGTTCACACTAGTGAACTCTTGTGGAGAAGAATTTTATTGTTTTATCTTTTGGGGGTTCATACTGTTCCCTGATCAGACAGACATTATACAAAGGAAGAAACTTTAAAACATGATCTTTCAAGTCCTATAATCAAGTTCATTGCAGTGTGGGTGACATTGCATTTTCAGAATGCTGCCTATGCGGTGTAAAGTAGAAAGTACAATGCTTGTTATACTACAAAAAGCAGTAAACATTGCAAAGCAGTTTTTACTAGTAAGCCTGCTTTGAAGTGTAATGAAATCATTGTGTGTCATAACACGTGTTATCTATGACACACATGCTAATGTGACTGTTTAACAGCTTGCCTTTAAAAACAGTATGTTTTCAACATAGATATGTACTCATTTCTAAATTATTTAATAATATTGTTTTTTTTTGTAAATCCTCCTTTCCTCCAGCCAAATGTCAATCAACTATTAAAGGCCAAACTTTCAAAAGTCTCTGTACTTCCCACCTCTAATCAATTATTAAGAACTATATTCATTCAATGTTCTGCACATGTTTACAACAGGAACAAAATATATTTTTCCTAACTTAGTTTTGGTAACAATATCTACTTCAGTGATTATACCCTAGGGGTACAATCTTGAAAGGCAATAACAGGCTAATCAATACCCAACTCTTCCTAACATTTCTGATTTGTTAATCTTTTAAATTTTTTCCAGTTATTCCCCGTTTTCTCCTCTTTCCTGATGCTAAAATGTTTAAGAATATTAGGGAACCTCCCTCTTGGCAATCAGCACAGGCTGCTCTTATAGAACTTTCTACTTTCCCTAAACATAGCTTAGTGTGTCATGGATTATACTGAAACTACCTGTGGCTTTAGGAATAGTTTGGAAGCTGCTATACAACCATAGTGTCGTATGTTATTATTATCTTCCTCTGAATATTTCTATGGCTATTTTACTCATATCCCTCTTTTCACTCGACTGTGACATATTACAATAACCCACTCAACCATTTTCAGTATAGTATCTTACAAATGGTAGTAATTATTGACTAAGATACACAATTTTAACATTAAATTGGCAATATGTTTAGCTTTATTTCAGGTCAAAACATCAGTCTAAGGAAAGAAAAGATAATTAATTTTCCATTTGTTTAGGGACAGGGGACTATTTATAAAGCAAACAGACAAATCACTTCAAACAGAGAGGGCACTGAACACTAAGCTACGTACTTCGCCAATCAATACCCCATGACCTTTCCAGATGAAAGGGAGACAGTCACCCAGAGAGGGAGGAGAGGCAGAAGTTCTATGCGCTGCTTATGAGATTTAGAGGTCTCTTGGTCATGCAGAAAACAGAATACAATAGAAACTTCAGAAAACACTGAGAGTGGAGTCATGGCTACATATTTTTCTAAGCTTCCCATTCACTACCAGTTTACAACTTTTAATGAGCCCTTCTGTTCCCCAAACTAAGGACGCATTCTGTTTATTGTGTGGCTGGATCCCTCCGCCCCTTATATTCAGCTGTCTGTCTATGCCCTCTTCACAGTGCAAGGAATAGCTCTAAATCAAGAGCCCTATGCATGGCTAACCCTTTCAGCACTCTGGGGATCATATGACAGAGCACAGCGAATGTGGGGGAGGTCCTCAATAACAAAGCAGGAGATTATTTCCAGTGAAGACTTGTGGCTATGTGCATTTCTGTTGCAAGAACAATTGGTCTTTGTTTTTCCTCTGATCCTAAGAGTCAGCTTGACTGTCCCATTGCAAAAACTCAAAGGAGTTCCCATAGCTTTTTTAAAGCCCCCAAGACTAAACAAAAACCACTCTATCCTTAGAGTCCAAGAACATGTGTTTAGAAAAAGATATTTCACTAATTTACTAGTCAAAATTCATTATCTTACCAAATGAAGTATAATTATCGTGGCAAAATTGTGACTTAAAGGAAGCAAAATAAAGAATGGTAAGTGTACTTTTAACAATTCAGTGACAATACACATTTTGAGTCTAAGTTTTAGGCTCAGACGTGTATATATAAATTCAATAAAGCTTTTCTCACAAGTTTGTGGGATAATAATTTAGAAATAAAACAGAACTGCATTCAATGGGTTTTGCAAACTTTTGAAAACATATTGTATTGAATTTAATTGCTTTTCAGAGTTTATAGACTTGTGATATAACATGAAAGATGATATAACTGCAATGTTAGGCTAGGATGTGGCAGAGATAAGGGTACTTTATTTATATGAAACTTTAACCTTTAGTTTCATGTTCTCTAAGGAGATAGATGAGATTTGTGATGCTCACAGAGTACCACTAACTTACTTTACAAATGAGGGCAAACAATTGTCCAGAGTCACAATTCAGGGACTTAGACCCATCCCTTATCTCTCCTTTTAAATAAAAAAAGAAAAAGAAAAAGAAAAAAAAACATGGATAACCCCTGGTATTCCTTCTTTGAAAGCTGCTGAATTAATACACAGAAAACAAATTTCTCTATGCTGATAAAATTGACTACCTGATAGCAAATTTCTACCTCATCATTTGGAAGCATCACTTCATATTGAGAAGCAAAGAGAAAAATACCAACAATTTTCACACAGACAGGAAGCTTCCCAGAACACAAAAGTTAGTTTCTGAGCCTTTAATACAACTGTTATAAAAATCACCCCAAATCCATTTTATTTAATTATAAATTCTTAATGCTCTTTTGTAAGAATGTTTCTAATTAAAAATTATTCTATAATAGACTATATTAAAATTTGGACATCTTTAATTTTTTATATTTTTGGATAGTTTATATATTTACATTACAAATGTTATTCTCTCTTCTGGTTTCCACTCCAGAAGCACCCTATTCCATCTCCCATCCCTTTGCTTCTAAGAGGGTACTCCCATAGCCACCCACACATTCCCAACTCCCCTTTCTGCCATTCCCCTAAACTGGAGCATACAGACTTCCTCAGACCAAGGGCCTCTCTTCCCATTGATGTCACACAGACCATCCTCTGCTACATATGCAGCTGGAGCCATGGGCCCCTCCATATGTACTCTTTCGTTGATAGAATAGTTCCTGGGAGCAATGTGGGATCTTGTTATTAATATTGTTGTTCTTCCTATGGTGTTGCAAACCTCTTCAGCTCCTTCAGTCCTTTCTCTAACTCCTCCATCGGGGACTCCATGCTCAGTCCAATGGTTGGCTGCGAGCATTTGTCTCTGTATTTGTAAGTATACAGCTATATCAGGGTCCTGTCAGCAAGTACTTCTTGGCATCTGCAATGGTGTCTGGGTTTGGTGACTGTATATGGGATGGATCCCCAGGTGGGGCAGTCTCTGGATGGCCTTTCCTTCAGTCTCTTCTCCACATTTTGTCTCCCTATTTTCTCCCAAGAGTATTTTGTTCCCCCTTCTAAGAAGGACTGAAGCATCCACAGTTTGGTCTTCCTTCTTCTTGACCTTCATGAGGTTCTGTGAATTGTATCTTGGGTATTCTGAGCTAATGAGCTAATATCCACTTATCAGTGAGTACATACCATGTGTGTTATTTTGTGATTGGGTTACCATACTCAGGATGGTATTTTCTAGTTCCTTCCATTTGCCTAAAAATTTCATGAAGTCACATCTCTGAGTAGTACTCCTTTGCCTAATAGAAGCTTTGTAATTTTATGAAGTCCCATTTGTCTATTATTGATCTTAGAGCATAAGCCAATGGTGAACTGTTCAAAAAAAAATTCTCCTGTGCATATGTGTTGGAGGTTCTTTTCTACTTTCTCTTCTATTAGTTTCAGTGTATCTGGTTTTATGTGGAGGTCCTTGATCCACTTGGACTTGAGCTTTGTACAAGGAGGTAGGAATGGATTGATTTACATTCTTCTACATGTTGACTACCAGTTGAACCAGCACCATTTGTTGGAAATGAGTCCCCCCCCTCACTGGATGGTGTTAGTTCCTTTGTCAAAGATCAAGTTGCCATAGTTGTGTGGGTTTATTTCTGGGACTTCAATTCTATTCCATTGATCTTCCAGCCTGTCACTGTACCAGTACCATGCAGTTTTCATCATGATTGCTTTGCACTACATCTTGAGGTCAGGAATGGTGATTCCCACAGAAGTTCTTTTATTATTGAGACTAGTTTTCACTATCCTGATTTGTTGTTGTTGTTGTTGTTGCTCCAAATGAATTTCCAAATTGCTCTTTCTAACTCTATAAAGAATTGAGTTGGAATTTTGATGGAGATTGCATTGAATATGTAGATTGCTTTCAGCAAGATGGCCATTTTTACTATATTAATCCTGCCAATATAGATGAGATTTCTGATATTTCTTCTGATATTTCTGATATTTCTGATATTTCTTCTGATATCTTAGATTTCTTTCTTCAGAGATGATATTACTGTTATACAGGTTTTTCACTTGCTTGGAGTCACACCAAGGTATTTTATATTATTTATGATTATTGCAAAAGGTGTCATTTCCCTAATTTCTTTTTCAGCTTGTTTATCCTTTGAGTAGAGGAAGGCCACTGATTTGTTTGAATTAATTTTATATCCAGTCACTTTGCTGAAGTTATCATGTTTAGGAGTTCTCTGGTGGAATTTTTGGGGTCACTTAAGTATACTATATCATCTGAAAATAGTGATATTTTGACTTGTTCCATTCCAAATTGTATCCCTTTGACCTCCTTTTGTTTTCTAATTTCTCTGACTAGTATTTGGAGTACTATCTTGAATAGGTAGGGAGAGATTGCAGCCTCATCTAGTCCATGAATTTAGTGTGATTGCTTTGAGTTTCTCACCATTTTGTTGTGTTGACTACCAGTTTGATGTATCATCCTTTTATTCATTTTGCTGTGTTCTTGAATTTGGTTTGTGAGAATTTTTGCATTGATATATACAAGTAAAATTTGTCTGAAGTTCTTTTGCTTTGTTGTGTCTTTGTGTGGTTTAGGTATGAGCATAATTGTGGTTTCATAGAACAAATTGTGTAGTGTTCCTTCTGCTTCTATTTTGTGGAGTAGCTATACTGGTGTTAGTATTAAGTTTTCTTTTAATGTCTGATAAAATTCTGCACTAAACCCATCTGGCCCTGGACTTTTTTTTATGTCTGGGAGACTTTTAATGACTGCTGATTGTTTTTTAGGGGTTATGGGACTGTTTAGATGGTTTATCTGATCCTGATTTAACTTCATTACCTGGTATCTGTCTAGAATATAGTCCATTTCATCCAGATTTCCCAGTTTTGTTGAGCATAGGCTTTTTAGTAGGATCTGGTGATTTTTTTTTTTAATTTCCTAATTTCTGTTATGTCTCCCTTTTCATTTCTGATTCTGTTAATTTGGATACTGTTTCTGTGCCCTCTGGTTAGTCTGGCTAAGGGTTTTTCTCAATAAGCCAGCTCCTGGTTTTGTTGATTCTTTGTATAGTTCTTTTTGTTTCTACTTGGTTGATTTCAGCCCTGAGCTTGATTATTTCTTGCAGTCTACTCCTCTTAAGCGTATTTGCTTCTTTTTGTTCTAGAGCTTTCAGGTGTACTGTCAAGGTGCAAGTGTATGCTCTATCTAGTTTCTTTTTGGAGGCACTCAGAGCTAGGGGTTTTTCTCTTACCATTTCTGTCATTATGTACCATAAGTTTTGGTATGTTGTGCCTTCATTTTCATTAGATTCTAAAAAGTCTTTAATTTGTTTCTTTATTTCTTCCTTGGCCAAGTTATCATTGAGTAGAGCATTGTTCAGCTTTGATGTATACGTGGACTTTCTTTTTTGTTGTTATTGAAGTCCAGTCTTAATCTATGGTGATCAGATAAGATGCATGGCATTATTTCAACTTCTTATACTTTGTGAGGCCTGTTTTGTGACCAATTATATGTTCAATTTTGGAGAAGGTACCATAAGGTTCTGAAAAAAAAAGTATATTCTTTTGTTTTATGATGAAATCTTCTACAGATATCTGTTATATCCATTTGGTCCATAACTTCTGTGAGTTTCAGAGTGTCTCTGCTTAGTTTCTGTTTCCATGATCTGTGTATTGATGAGAGTGGGATGTTGAAGTCTCCCACTATTTGTGTGTGAGTTGAAATCTGTGCTTTGAGCTTTAGTAAAGTTTCTTATAAATGTCAGTGCTCTTGCATTTGAAGCATAGATGTTCAGAATTGAGGGTTCTTCTTCATTGATTTTTCCTTTGATATGTACAAACTGTCCTTCCTTATCTTTTTGTGATAACTTTTGATGAAAGTTGATTTTATTAGATACTAGAATGTCTACTTAATCTTGTTTCGTGGGACCATTTGCTTAGAAAATTTTTTCCAACCCCTTACTCTGTGGCAGTAACTGTCTTTGTAACTGAGGTGCATTTCCTGTATGCAGCAAAATGTTGGGTCTTGTTTATGTATCCAGTCTGTTAGTCTATGTGTTTTTATTCAGAGAATTGAGTCCATTGATGTTAAGAGAAATTAAGGAAAAGTGATTGTTCCTTAATGTTATCTTAGTTATTAGAAGTGAAATTTTGTTAGTGTCAGTATCTTCTTTTATGTTTGTTGAAAAAAGATTATTTTCTTGCTTTTTCTAGTGTGTAGTTTCCCTACTTATGTTGGAGTTTGCTATCTATTATCCTTTGTAGAGCTGGGCTTGTGGAGAGATATTATGTAAATTTGGTTTTGTCATGGAATATCTTATTTTCTTCATCTATGTTGACAGTTTTGCAGTTTATAGTATTGTGGGCTGGCATTTGTATTCTCTAGGGTCTGTATGACATCTGCCCAGGATCTTCTAGCTTTCATAGTCTCTGGTGAGAAATCGGGTGTAATTCTGATAGGCCTGCCTTTATATGTTACTTGACCTTTTCCCCTTACTCCTTTTAATAGTGTTTCTTTCTTTTGTCCATTTGTTGTTTTGATTACTATGTGACAAGAGGAATTTTCTTTCTTGTCCAGTCTATTTGGAGTACAATAGGCTTCTTGTATGTTCAAGGGCATTCCTTTCTTTAGGTTAGAGAAGTTTTCTTCAATAAGTTTGTTGAATATATTTACTGGCCCCTTAAGTTGGGAGTCTTTGCTTTCTTCTATACCTATTATCCTTAGGTTTGGTCTCCTCACTGTGTTCTGGATTTCACGAATGTTTTGGGTTAGGAGCTTTTTGCAGTTTGCATTTTCTTTGACTATTGTGAAAATATGGTATCTTCTGTACCTGAGATTCTCATTTATCTCTTATATTCTATTAGTAATTCTTGCATATATGATGGTTTTTTTATCTATATGGTTGTCTCCCTTTGTGATTTTTTTTATTGTTTTTATTTGCATTTTCAGATCCTGGATGGTTTTGGTCAATTCATTAACTGCTTGGTTGTGATTTCACACACCATTCATTAAGGGATATTTGTGTTTCCTCTTTACGGGCTTCTACTTTTTTACCTGTGTTCTCCTTTATTTTTTTTTTAAGGATGTTATTTATGTCCTTTATAATGTCCTCTATCATCATCATGAGATGTGATTTTTTTCTTGCTTATTATCTCTTCCATTTTTATTTTTCCAGAATGTTTCACAAATGAAACCAGGCTGTATATAGACTCTTTTTTTTTTTAAAGATATTTTCTTTATTTACATTTTAAATGATATCTCCTCAACTGGTTACCTCCCCCATCCCCGTGCTCACCAACCCACCCTCTCACATGTCCTGGCCCTGGCATTCCCCTACACTGGGACATAAATCGTCATAGGACAAAGGACCTCTCCTCCCATTGATGACCAACTAGGCCATCCTCTGCTATACATATGCTGCTGAAGCCATGATTCCCAGCATGTGTGCTCGTTTGTTGATGGTTTAGTCCCTGGGAGCTCTGAGGCTACTAGTTAGTTCATATTGTTGTTCGTCCTAAGGGGCTGCAAACCCTTCAGCTCCTTGGGTCCTTTCTCTAGGTCTTTCATTGGGGACCCTATGCTCAGTCCAATGGATGGTTATGAGTCTCTACTTCTGTATTAGTTGGGCACTATCAGAGCCTCTCAGGAGACAGTTATATCAGGCTCCTGATAGCCAGCTCTTGGGTTTTATGATTGAATATTGAAAGGATTCCCAGGTGTAACAGTGTCTGGATTGTCCTTCCTTTCAGTCTCTGCTCCACAGTTTGTCTCTGCAACTCATTCCATGGGTATTTTGTTCCCCCTTCTAAGAAGGAACGAAGCATCTACATTGTGGTTTTTCTTCTGCTGGAGTTTCTTCTGGTTTGTGTACTGTACTTTGGGTATTTTGAGCTTCTGGGACAATATCTACTTATCAGAGAATACATGCCATGTGTGTTCTTTTGTGATTGGTTACGTCACTCAACATATTTTCTAGATCCATCTATTTCCCTAAGAATTTCATAAATTCATTGTTTTTAATAGCTGAGTAGTACTCCATTGTTAGATTACCACATTTTCTGTATCTATTTTTCTGTTGAGGGACATCTGGGTTGCTTCCAGTTTCTGGCTATTATAAATATGGCTGCTATGAACATAGTAGAGCATGTGTCCTTATTACATGTTGGAACATCTTCTGGGTATATACCCAGGAGTGTATGACAAGAACTTCAAGTATCTGAAGAAGAAAATCGAAAATCTCAAAAGATGGAAAGATCTCCCATGCTTATGGATTGGCAGGATTAATATAGTAAAAATGACCATCTCACCAAAAGCAATCTACAGATTCAATGCAATCCCCATGAAAATTCCAACTCAATTCTTCACAGACTTGGAAAAAGCAATTTGCAAATTCATCTGAAATAACAAAAAACCTAGGATAGCAAAAACTATTCTCAAGCAAAAAAGAACCTCTGGTGGAATCACCATCACCGACCTTAAACTGTTCTACAGAGCAATTGTGATAAAAAACTGCATGGCATTGGTACAGTGACAGGCAGGTAGATCTATGGAATAGAATTAAATGCCCAGAAATGAACCCACACACCTATAGTCACTTGATCTTTGACAAAGGAGATAAAACCATCCAGTGGGAAAAAGACAGCATTTCCAACAAATGGTGCTGGTTCAACTGGTAGTAAACATGTAGAATAATGTAAATAGATCCACTCCTATCTCCTTGTTCAAAGCTCAAGTCCAAGTGTATCAAGGACCTTCACATAAAACCAGATACATTGAAACTAATAGAAAAGAAAGTGGGGAAGAACCTGAAGCACATAGGCACAGGGGAAAATTTCCTGAACAGAACACCAATAGCTCATGCTCTAAGATCAAGAATTGACAAATGAGACCTCATACATAACATTACAAAGCTGTAAGGCAAAAGACACTGTTAATAGGACAAAATGGCAATCAAGAGATTGCAAAAAGATCTTTACCAATACTATATCCAATATATACAAAGAACTTAAGAAGTTAGACTCCAGAGAATCAAATAACCCTATTAAAAAATGAGGTACAGAGCTAAACAAAGAATTCTCAACTAAGGAATATCAAATGGCTGAGAAGCACCTAAAGAAATGTTCAACATCCTTAGTCATAAGGGAAATGCAAATAAAAACAACCCTGAGATTCCACTTCATAACATCTTAGAATGACTAAGATCAAAAACTCAGGTGATAGCAGATGCTGGCCAGGTTGTGGAGAAAGAGATGTGATTTTAAATCCAATTCTTGCTTTCCTGGTGTGATGGGGTATCCGGGACTTGTTGTGGTAGGAGAACTGGGTTCTTATTATAACAAGTTGCCTTGGTTTCTTTTCTAAGGTTCTTGTGCTTTTCTCTTGCCATCTAGTTATCTCTGGTGTTAGTTAGTCTTGTGTCTCTCACTGGAGCCTGTCCTTCCTGTCCTGTGACCCTGTTATCTTATGTGTTTCATCATTCCTGAGAGAGCAGCTTTCTATGGGCAGGATCTGAGTATGGAGAACTGTGCCATAGCATTAACTCCTGGTGCAGATGGAGACCAGCAGGGTCCTCAAAATTTGAACATCATTAAAAACATGGTTTACATTTTGGAAAATTGATTCATATAAATATGAAATATTATTGGATATAAATACACCATAAAATCTTGATACTGACTCTCTGGAATATTCGGTGAGAAAGATATTACAGAACTTTGCAGTATTGCTATTCTCTATGTTTACATATATGTTAATGAAACCAAAACATAATGTTTCAGAGTTGGACAAACTTTTGAAGACTCCAATGATTACAGATGAAAATCACATGACCTAAGAATGTTAAATCTCAGTAAATTTTACATTTTGGGTTCTGCTGAGATGAAAACAATATAATGCTAAATGTAAAGACTTAAAATTACAGAATGTTTTTCTGAATGCTGTAAAGTATACATTCCCAAGTTCAGTTGACATTTTTGTAGAACAATATTGGACTGATACATAGCCAAAATAATCTCCTTCAAAAGTATTATTTTAGCAAATCTAAAGCAGTCAGTCTTAAAGCAACCTCCTCATGCAAATTGTGTTGTCTAGTTCTCACAAATATTTGGAGCTGTTATTATTCTTTTACTAGTACCCAATACAGTAATTTTGAATTCTCTGCCCCTTGAATTCAGACTGTTCCCTGTAATAACAGTATTTTAATAAATATTATAAATTTAAAGACTGTGTTTTAAATCAAAAAATGAGTTCTTATGCATTTTTCAGTATAAGAGTTTAATTAGTTAAGCCATTTTTGTTTCATGAGATAAAAATGATTAAATAATTAAGGAAAATTGCCTACAGAAAAGAAGAAACAAATCCTGCTTTCTAGCTTTTGAAACTCCTGCAACAGCTTCATACATGTGTACACACATGTAGTCTATGGATGGCTTTAAGATACGTTAAGAGAGTTAATTTTAGGTAATGGAAACAATAGTACCTCCACAGATTAAATTATTCCTATTGGATTCTCATTGAAAAGAATTTCTGACATGTGTCATATACTATGAAAATGGGATGTTGCCAGGCAGTGGTGGTGCATGCCTTTAATCCCAGCACTTGGGAGGCAGAGACAGGCAGATTTCTGAGTTCAACGCCAGCCTGGTCTACAGAGTGAGTTCCAGGACAGTCAGGGCTATACAGAGAAACCCTGTATTGAAAAACCAAAAAAACAAACAAACAAACAAACAAAAAAGGATGAAGAGTTATGCAATTATAATTAACACTGGACAACACAGCAAACACTCACTTTATTTTTATCCTTATTAGAAGTTTTAATTGTGCATACGGACTTCCAAGTAGTAACTTCATAGAAAATGATACCAAGGGACTTGATTCAAAGTTGTATAGTAAAAATGCATAGAAACATATTTTGCTTAAGTTTATGTACAGTATATCATTGTAAGATCATTTCAGTTTTAATTTGTGACATCTGGAAGAAGTTATCTATGGTGGCATCCTAATTCAGGAATAGGAACTTATGGGCCTGGAGAGATGGCTCACGAGTGAAGAGCGTTGCTTGTACTTCCAGAAGATCCAGGTTAGATTACCAACACCTTCGTGGCAGCTCATAATTTATCAATTATTTCAGTCCTAAGGGCATCCAATCCCTCTTGTGGTCTCCATATACACTACGTTTATTTGCTGCACAGACACATTATGAAAATTATCTATGCATATAAATAAAAAATAAATGAAAAAAATACTGCTGCTCTGAATTAAATTAGTGAATCCATTGTTGCCTGCTTTGTTCCCAATCTCCACTTCTACCATGAAATGAATAATATTGGCAAGGCTTTTAGGAAACAGCATTCTTATACATGCAGGAGGAAATGAAATATGATATAAACATTGTGGAGAAGAATTTTATAACATAAAACAAACAAAAAGAACATATTCATGCCTTACCAGCAGGTGAGGTGGCATGAGACATGTCTTTATTTTCCCCAACAGTTCATTTACATAATGATTTTTATTCATAAGTATATTATCATGTATATTTATTTTGCCCATTATTGTTATAATTAAATAATACTTCATCGTGATAACTATCCTTTGGTGATAATTTCATTTATGCTGTGTGTGTGTGTGTGTGTTTGGTGTTTTTACTACTTTTTATAACTTTCTGGTAATAAAAGATACCTCAGAGCTAGGGAGATAGCATCTTTGGGTTCCAGCAATGGTATAGCTAGTGAAGAAACTTGATCACAATTTTGACATGAGTTTAGTCCCTAAGCCTCACAATTTAAAATGGAAGAACCCACAAGTTGCTAAGTGGACCTCAATTACAATGTTTTCCCTCAACAGATATTCTACCATTTTTATAAAATGTAATATACAAAAGAGAAAAAAATAAATATATTCATAAAATTATTATTCATGCAATAACACTTCACAATGAGCCAGGCATTCCTAGCCCCACTGCATCAAGATGGGTAAGTAAAGAGGAAATTTCTTTCATGTTATAAATATTTTATAAATGAGGCACCAGTAGCTAAATCCAATTTGAAAGAAACTGTAAAGGTCACCAAACCTTCTGAAACTTAGACAGGCTAAAAGATATTTTTAGTACTCTAGAGACATTTTTGTCAAAAAGATGTTATCATCTGGTATGTTAAAATAACCTGTGGGGCTAGATTTAATTTTATATAGTAATTAATTGTCCCATTGAAATAAAATAAAATATCAATAATAAGTGCTTATAGTCCTGTCAACTATTAATTTGGCAAATCAACATGAATATTTCTTATTTAGATGCACAATTTATTTAGTCTATTTATCTGATTTACCCAAACTAATTATGAAATATTACTCACTCTTCATGAATGTAAAATGAGTTTGTATGAAGATTTTATATGTGTATTAAATTTTACTTTCTTTACATTTAACAAAGGTAAGCTGTCCATAAATAAGTAAAGCATAACACTACAATTAAGAAATCTATACTTGTAACAATAGAAGATTATGCTAGCACTATAAACAGCAGGAAATATTAAATAAAGTAAAAAAAAACTCTAAGAACAAAAGCAATAAATGTTGAAAGTATTTTTAATGTTTGCTTCATTAGCAATAACATCAGCAGAGGGTAATGTTAACAATCTCCTCAATATAAAAATGTATGATGCTTCTCAGTAATGTAACATGGCTTTCAGTCACCGCTAATGCTTTCCACAGCATGACAGCACAAGAAGACTCTGGCCAGATGCCAGTGTCTTCCTCTTAAATATCCTCTGTTAGAAAATTGGGAAGATAAAAATGGATGCTCTTTATAAATTATTCATTCTCAAGAATTTTGTTTAGGTAGCACAAAATGGACCAAAGTACCAACCAAGAATGTACATCTAGTTGAATCCTCATTCAAAACTAGAGCAATGTGGAGACAGTCCCAGACAGAAGGCAAGAGAATTTATCACTCAAAAACACTCATTAAAGGCACCAGAGAATTATCATATACTATTTGATTAAACTTTCTGTTAGATTTAGCTATTGAACATATCAATATAGAATAGCAGGAATGTATACATTGAATGAAAGATAAAGTTAATGTATTAACAATTATGATTTAATGGGAAATATTTAGCATACAAATTTAATCAAATACTTGATTTCTTTTAATGTTACAGTGGAAAAATTAATATAAGATAAAAATAACAAATAGAAATATACCAATTAAAATAATAATAAAATAAAACAATAATAAAATATAGTGTCCATTAAAAACCTAACAAGCATATGTGTTTAAAAATCAACTCTGTACTATTTCTGAGTCATATGCATGCACACACACATGCACACATGTACACACATGTGCACTTGCAGATGTACACTATATACTGAATATAGCCCAGACACCTGGCTCAGTTGACATTTAAAATACAAATGTAAATATGTTAGTTTAGACTATAAACATTCATATAAAATCTTGATAAAAATGACATATGTATTCAATTCATGTACTGGAAACAGATATAGAAATATCCCCAAGACTTGCTGGACAGTTATTTTATCTGAATAGGTGAGAATCAGGCTGAATGAGATATTATATTTCAAGTAAATTATGTGCAGATCACCTTTTATTGACTGCTGGGCTATACCTACATGTATGTGCACATCCCCACATATGTCAACTCACATAAACTCATCTAACTCAGATAATAAATATACAAATAAAGAGTATTAAATAATCAAAACCACTGTTATAATACACACCTTAGTAGAAACAGTTACATCAAGGAGATACATGTATTTTGTTCCCAATTCAAATGTAACATATTTTATTATGAAATATACATGAAACCAAGTGCAAAAAAAACAAACTCCCAAGAAAATTCAAAATAGAAATAACATATAAATAAGTGTCTTCCAATATAATTAAGAAATATAATGTAAATCCAGTCAATAAAATATGTATGTGTTTAAAAAAATCTACAACTCATATAGAAATAAGATAAAGGTATAATGAACTAAAAAATTAAAACTTCTGTTAAGCAATTATTCTAAGGTACCTTACTCTATGCTCACATTTCTTTCTTCCTGTGACAGAGTCTGCCTTTAGCCAAGGCTCTCTCCTCACCATCCCAATGGCTGGGGTGATAGTTTCTATCTGCACTCTTGATGTTTTATTTTCTTGTTTTAAAATAACTCAAGGCCAATCTTTCTTTAAAATTACAGGAAAAACTATTCCCTTCTTATTCCTTTATTAGTCTGGAAACAAAACAAAGCTTTTTGGTCCATTTTATAATGCTAGAATAATCTCTTAAGTAGAACCAGACAAAAATTCTACAAGAAAATAAAATCACGAGCCAATCTAAATTGCAAACAGATGAAAAATCTAAGACAAAAAGCAGTTCATAGAATAATACATGAGAAATAGAACACTTCATTCAGAATTGTGAGACTATGCAGCATTACAAAACCTCATCAAGTAACAGATTATTGGAAAAGAAATATCACATAATGTTAAAATATGCAATACATTCTACCATTAAAATAGTCTTTAGAATTCAAAACAAGAAATGCAAAGGTTAGTTTTCCATAAATAAATATTTGCTAAGGTAAACAAATAAATAAACCAAAGAGTTTACTTGAACTCTTTGAAGAGTTTGGGGAAACAAACATTTTAATTAAAATCCAGAAAATTAGAAGAATACATTTGATGAAAACAGTCATTGATTTAAAATAAAAACAAAGAGTGGTTCTTATAAAAGTCAAATACATTTGCAAAAGGATAAAAAAAATAGAAAGAGAAACAACTCTTATTCTTCCGTATGGTTTACTGGCTTACTTTAACAAACACAAGAACATAAGAACTGGGCAGTTACTCAGTTGTGAACATAGATCAATGCACAGCACTCCTACTCACTATAGTGCCCAGTGAAGTGCCTTTGTGTTTCTAAGCCCAGATTTGGGGAGTAAGCTAGGTAGAACCCTGGGATTCATTTTCCAGCTAGCCTAACTCCATGGGCTTTAAGCCAATGAGGGACACCAGTTTCAAAGTAGATGAATGTCACTTGTGAAGATATTTGAGGTTGTCTTCTATTCCTACCACCACCACACCCACACCCATGTCTTACTTAATGCACATTAAAAAATGAAACCCAAGTTAATATTTATGTTGCTCCAGAATAAAGAAAGTAGTTCAGCTATGTAGAGTGCTGGGAGCCATGGCCTTAACTATGGACTCTTACAGGAGGAGTTTATGAGCAATTGATGATGGACTGTGGATCATCCTTTCAAGTTAAGGTAATGTCAGTGAAAATAATCAGTAACCTATCAATATAGGAAAGGAGAAGCTGGTGTAGATAAATTGGAGTGTAGGTATAAATATGAGGATACAAGGAGCATGTACTATTAGGCAGTATGTGATTGGAACAAATTTCAAAAGTCAGAGATATGAATGTTTGACAAGAAAAGTCCTGTCCTGTTAGAAAAGTTAAGACATGCGTGTTAGACAAGGCAGGTCCCTCCACAGTTAAACCCCAACCAATGGGAGAAGTATGAGCATACAACAAAGATGTGATCCTAAGAGAATCTCCTATCCCTAAATCCTGATTGGTGGAATAACTTGGCACAGATGTTTGTGGGTTTTGGGGATAAAACCTCTGTAGAATCTTACCTCAATGTTATCCTTCACTTCCTGAATCTGGACCATGGACCCTGGTCAAACAGTCCTGGGGTATATGCTCAATAAAGTATCCCAGTCTTACTGAGATCAGCGTTTCTGTAGGTTGAAATGTTATTCCTGAACCACAACAATATCAATGCATGATATGAGAAGCTGGTATAGATATTTTGGAGTGTAGGTATAATTATGGGTGTACAAGTAAGTGTATACTCTAAAGGAGGATTAAAATAGAAACAAATTTCAAAAGTCAGAGAATAACCCCAGTCAAAAATGTAACTGTATAACGTATATTTCATTGTTATTCATAGCAGAAGTATAGAACCAGAAAGAGGAGAGCCTATATAAGAAATAAAAATCATGGGAATAATGCCACTGATTGATTGAATGACTCTAGCAACTTTTCCTCTCCCCTGACAGGGGTCTGTCCCTGGGTGTCCCCCCACCATGACATGTCAATTATCTGGATAGCTTGGCACATCCACTCTCACTGAGGACAAAGCTCTACATCTGTTACATATGTAGCCATGCTCCACCCTGTGTGTGCTCTTTAGTTGGTGTCTGAACCACTGTGAATGCCTAAGAGTTCAGGTTATTTGACACTCTTGGTTTCCCTGAGGATTCCGATCCTGTTCAGGGACCTCAATCTTTCCCCTAACTCCTCCAAAAGTGTTGCTAATATCAATTCAATGTTAGGTTGTAGATCTGGGCAGGTGTTTCGGTCTGCTACTTGGTGGAGATTATCAGAGAACAGTTATGCTTGGCTCCTTTCTACAAGCATAACAGAGTATCCTTAATAGTGTCATGGATTTGAGCTTGCCCATTTAATGGGTCACAAGTTGTCCAGTTTATGATTGACCATTCCCTCAGTCTCTACTCAGTCTCTGTCCCTCCATGTCTTAAAAACAGGATATATTTTAGATTGAAAGTTTTGTGTTTGGGTTGTTCTGCAACTAACCAACCAATGTATTCTTGAGGTTCAGGCCCATTCCATTAGGAGGAATCCATGTCAAATATTCCCCAATTGGCCAAGAATCTGAGAGTAGATGAGGGCACTACTGTACCTGCATCATAAATGATGCACTAGAGACATGAACATCAGCAACACATGCTCCATGAGTGCTTGGTTACTGAACTGCATCTAGTACAGCACTTTCTCACTGAGTGCTGGGTTAAAAAAAAAAAAGAAGCCTCTCATGGAACATGCATCATGGATATATAAATATGTACACAGGTACGAGCCTCATGCAACATGAGTGTTGCAAGGGAGATGTCACCCTACCATGTACTTAAGCAGTTTCTAATAATCACGGAATCAGTAACATGGACAAGAAGGGCATAGCCCAACGGAAAGTGGACTCTACTGCTAGTGGGTCCACAAATATATACATAATTACACAAAAAAGCCTTTCTTTGCCTGCAGGAGCCATTACCACTACTGTAGGTTCACACAAGTACACTGATCCAGGAGCAGGAACCATGCCAATTCTGTCCCCACCTGGACCACACTTGGTTTGGCAAAGTGGTGCTTGTTAAACTGTATCTCTACACAGAAGAAAAATGCAAATATATCTATATACTTGGACCTCTGTAAAACTCATGTCCAAGTGGAATAAAGATTTAAAATAAGACCAGAGAGAATGAATATGAAGAGTAAAGGGAGAACATCCTTGAATGCAGTAACAGGATACAGCCTTTTTAACAGAACACTAATAGTTCAGGGACTAAGATCAACAGTTAATAAATTGGACCTCAAGAAACACTGATGCTTTTGTAAGGCAAAATCCCACTCATTTGGACAAAGAGGCAGCCTAAAGAATGGGGAATGTTTTTTTTTTTTACCACATCCACATGTGATAGAGTTATAATATTCAAAAATATTTAAAGATCTCAGGAAATTAGATGTTATATATCAAAAATTCCAGTTAAAAATTAAGGTGCAGATTTAAACAGAAAATTCTCAACAGACAATCTCAAAGGCTGAGAGACATCTAAAGCATTGATCTTCTCTCTGAGTTCGAGGCCAGCCTGGTCTACAGAGTAAATTCCAGGAGAGCCAGTGCTACACAAAGAAACCTTCTCTCAAGAAACCTTGTCTTAAGAAAGAGAGAGAGAGAGAGAGAGAGAGAGAGAGAGAGAGAGAGAGAGAGAGAGAACCCTCATTATTAGTCATTATAGTTATGCAAGTGAAAAATACTTTCTGATTCTATGTCATAAATGTCTGAATGGTTAAAATCAATAATACAAGTAATTGCTATATTAGTAAGAATAAAGGGCAAGTATGGCACCCCTCTCCTCCTTGTAAGAGTGCTAACTAATACAGCCAATAGGGAGAGAAATCTATGACATGATTCCTCAGGAAACTGGGAATCCATCTACGTTAAGATACAGCTATACCAGTCTTGAGCATCTATCAAAAGGTACTCCAGTAGCCAAACCACAAGGATACATGCTCAACTATGTTCATAGCAGCTTTATTTATAATAGCTAGAACTTACAAACAACTTACATTTTCCTCACCTGAAAAGTGGATGAAGAAAATGTGGTACCTTTACAAAATGGAGTATTACTCAGCTGCTAAAATTACACCACCATGAAATGAAAGCATGACAACTGGCTAATAAATGTAACTAGAAAAAAACATCACCCTAAATGAGGTAACCCAGAACTAGAGTGACAGCAATTGTACATAATCCATGATGAGTGGATATTAGCTCATAAGTAAACTTTAACACAGCTACCCTACACAGGCCCAGAGAGGTTATGTAAAGAGAAGAAATATAATGGGGACATATGCATCATTGTGTAAAGGGGGAATAGAATAGAATCTCAAAGTAGACTGAAGTTAATGGGCAAAGAATTGGTAGGGGGTAGGGACCATTTGGAGGGGGTATGTAGGGAGAGAGTACAATACAGGGAGAAAGAGGTGAAAATCCTCCACCTACTCTCTCCAACCTGCAAAATGTGTTTATCCAAGTTGGTACACACTTTCTTCTTTTCTTTTCTTTTTTTCTTTTTTCGAGACAGGGTTTCTCTGTGTAGCCCTGGTTGTCCTGGAACTCACTCTGTAGACCAGGCTGGCCTCGAACTCAGAAATCTGCCTGCCTCTGCCTCCCAAATGCTGGGATTAAAGGTGTGTGCCACCACTGCCCAGCGGTAACAAACTTTTTTCAGAGGCCAGTCAATATTTGGTTTAACTTGAGGAACTAGATATCAGATGGAACCCAATCCTTACACTGCCTGAGTGTTCAGAAACCTCAGAGAGACATGGCAAAAGTCTGGCTTATATATGTCTCAGCCAAGTCCTCTGCTTATGTATTCTGGCTATTAGCTTGCTGATTTGTGGTAACCCTAACACTAGGAGGAAGTGTAGCTCTGAATGTTTCGCTTGTTCTTGATACTCTTTTCTTCCTATTGGCTTGCATGTCCAGCCTCAGAATTGCTTTCAACACTCCTTTTCTATCTTGTTTTGCTCTCTTTGCCTCTCCTCTTTCTGAAACCTGCTCTCTTCTAAGGAGAAAACATAAAAGGAGGGAAACTTGGGGGTAGGGTAGGAGAGGTAGAGTGGTTACTGGAAGGGGTAGAGGGAGGAGAAACAATGGCCCTGGGATATTGTATGAGAGAAGAATCAAGTTTCAATGAAAGAAATTGATTCAATACTTTTTAATGAAAAGGCAAAGATAAGGGAAAAAATAATGAGTATTGTAAAACAAAATAGTGAAGACAAGGAAAGCATGATTTTGACAGATACGGTTCTCATTTTGTTTGAGCAGAGGATGACCATGAGATAGGAGTTCACAACAAGCCCATTCCTACATCTCTGAAATAAGAAATTTTACTCTCAACAATGTGAAATATATATGTACATATCTATATCTATATCCATATAGTATATATGTGATATATATATATATATATATATGTAATATATGATCATTTTCTTGTATTTTCTTTTACTAGTTTGGATTGTGCAATTACAGAGGTAACTTCACATTTAATATTAAAAATACTCTTGCTTCTCTTTAAGAGAAACTAATATTGAACAATTATTAAATAAAAATACATTTTTTGTGTTATAGGGTTCTGATACTATAATTATATACTTCATTAAAAATAAACTTTTATATAAAAATATTAAATGTTTAACCAAATTCTCCAAACAAAACTGAAGGTGTTACCATCTAATGCTAATTATTTATTCAGAAGAAAAGAAAGAGATGAGTCACTTATCTAAAACTGTTACATTTCTGTTCAACTATAATTTATGGTCATTATTTAATTACAAACAAAGCCAATTCAGTCTATTTGTTATCCTCATTTTCACTTTTCAAGGTTCTGACTTCGGGGAAAAGAGCTCTGATTGCATCCAAGTAAAGCACCTTTCTGGTTTTTAACACATACTGTAATAGTCATTTGCTTCTCATACATCTGACAACATTAGCTTTAAAAAGCTCGATTGCTTTTTCATCTCCACATGCCAAATAAAAGAATATTATTAAAACTGTTTGATATTGAATGCTTCAGATAGATTCTGTGCTTCCTCTCCTTCATTTTTTATTTCAATCTTTTTTTGTGTGTGTGGTTTTTCAAGACAGGGTTTCTCTGAGTAGCCGTGGGACTCATACTGTAGACCAGGCTGGCCTCGAACTCAGAAATCTGCCTACCTCTGCCTCCCAAGTGCTGGGATTAAAGGCGTGTGCCACCACCGCCCAGCTTATTTCAATCTTTAGTGTAGACAAAATGCCTGAAATTCTCACATCCATCTGACAAAGGACAGTGCCATTAGAGATTTAAATCTGATGGGAGAATTAGCTTGAAACTGCTTATGCAGTCATTGTTTGTAATTTTATGACCAATAGGGCACTGACTATAGGAATCTGTTATAAGTGTATAATCCTTTAAATGTGAACTTGACAAATGTAACCTATGAGTACATGTTCATAGAAATTTAAAAAACACAAATTGCAGAACTCCCATTAAAATAAAAGAAAAAAAACCTCAAAGTGACTTTTAAATTCTTATATTTCTCACCATCTATCTTCAATTGATCTTTCTTCCGAATAGAGAGGTCCCAGCTTCCACAGTTCCCTCTCTAAATGAGGTGATCAGAATGGTGGCTATGGCTCTGCAGCCCCTCATGTCTCTTCCTTATTTCAGGGAAACCCTTCCTCTCTGAAGCCCATACACAAAACAATGTTGAAGAACAATTTGATGACTGCTTCATGACAAGTACCATGCATACCTGAAAAACCTCTGAAACTCAAAACACTTATTGTACCCTGGAATTTACTTTCCATGATAAATGTCATTGTGGCTTGTGATAGTGGAAATGTAAAAGACTTATAATTAAATATTGCTGAAGGATGATACCCATGACCATTTTTTTTCTTCCAGTTTTCAGTCTCTTAGTAAAATTTAACAGCAAAACCAAACATAGAGTGCAATTTTACAAACTTCTAGAAACCATATCTTTACTTTTCATATCTGTCTTCCCACTATGCACAAAAACCAAGGCTTGTGAAATTAGGAGCATCACAGCATCCTATGGCCAGACTTGTTGAGTCCCACCCACCCCATGACATTTAAATTGAGTGACACTCTAAAGCCAAGGGCCTCTGACTAGGTTAGTGCAAGTTACACTGACACATAGATTGGAGCCAAGTTCCTAGCTTTCAGCACGCTGGTATTTGGCACTATCTGGGTCACATTCTTCCCTGTCTGTGACAATACCTCAGAGAAGATCCTGGTGGCTACGGAAGTCTCCTGTATCATAATTTCTATTTTAAGAATTCTAAGCATAATCTTTGCCCCTAAGTGCAATATTATTTTGTTCAGACCACATGAACACTCACTTTATCACCACAGGTTTAACACACATAAATGGAGCAAAAATGTACTTAAAGCATAGTTCACATGTTCTTCAAGGAAACTGAATTGTATTTGTTCTTTAACAATTTAATAGACACATATGCAGTTACATAAACGGTGTACTGAAGATGCACTATGGGTAGAAGTGCTTCCCAACGAACCTTACAATTTGACCTTGATACTCTGGAATCACATGCTGACATAAGGAACCTCATTCTTCTGAGGCTGATCTACTGCTTGCCCACTGCCCAAAGTAAAGAAACATATGCAATAAACCTTTTGAAATACTATACTGTGACAAATGAGTTCATGAGATCTCATTGTTTTCAATAACAAGAGATACTTTTTTCCTGTTGAAATCTGTTACATTTTGGAACCATGACACTCTCTGCAGGAAACCATATGATGATTATGAGGCTTTTCCACTTCCTTTTTTATTTCTGATACTTACATTAGTAACTTTGACCATGGTGATTTTTCTTAGATGTCCTATGTCATTCTCCTTGATGGGACCATGCAATTATATCTGAGAGTGTTTTTTTTTTTTTTTTTAATCTGGCCCCTTCAGATAAATTGCACTCTGTGTGACTGTTTCTGGACACTGTATATAGATTACAGTGTTGGAGTTAATTTGTGAGTTTTTCTATACAAAAACTGAAGTCAACCATTCAGCTTAATTTGTAGTCCATCAGATTCTTTACCTTTAAAATCTATTCAAAATATGGGCATAGGATCCAGTTAGCAAACTACTTACCTAAAGCTCACAAACATCTTGATCCCAATATCCCATAAAATTGTATGATGGATTTAAATCAGCCATTTTCACCCTTACTAATTCTGTGACACTTTAATAGAGGTCCCCATATTTTGGTGGCCCCTCCAACTCCACACTACTATATTCATTTCTGATTCATAACTTTAATTTTGCTACTCTTATAAATTATAATAAAATTTTCTGATCTCTTGATCATTTTAGATGACCAGTAATACAGGGTTCTCTGATCCCAGAGGCTTCACCACACATAAGTTGGGAACCTCATCTCTAATGTATTGGCAGGACATTCAGAACTTCAAAAGTACCCTCAGTTCCATAGCAAAACAAAACTACATGCAGTCAATCTTTCTTTCTTCCTTCCTTTCTTTCTGTCTGTCTGTCTGCCTTTCTTTCTTTCTTCCTTTTTTCTTTTTCTTTCTTTCTTTTTCTTTCTCTTTTCTTTCCTTCTTTCCTCCCTCCCTTCCTTCCATCCTTTCTTTCTGTCTGTCTTGCTTTCTTTTTCTTTCTCTCTTTCTCTCTCTTTCTTCCTTTTTCTTTCTTTCTCTCTTATCTTCCATCCCTTCCTACCTCCCTCCATGCCTCTCTTTTTTCCTCCCTCCCAGTCTTGCACCCTTTCTTTCCCCTCCCCTTCTCTTCTTTTGTTCATTTTGATAGAAGTGTTGATTCTCTACTTTCACTAGAATAACTGCTAGGTATTGATGTAATAGCTAGTTTAAAAGAGTCTACATATATATTTTTTTCAAATTTCAGATTAACTAAGATAATTAAGTAGCCACTTGATATTTTCTTCCTTTAGAGCTTCATCAGCAATTACATTCAGGAACCAACCAAGTTGGATGTGCTGAAATCACAGATCTTTCTTATTTTCTTTCTTTCTCTCTCTCTCTCTCTCTCTCTCTCTCTCTCTCTCTCTCTCTCTTTCTCTCTCTTTCTTTCTTTCTTTCTTTCTTTTACTTATTCACTTTACATCCCACTCACTGTCCCCCTCTTTGTCACCTCCATCACCTCAACCCTTTCCCCATCTGAAGCTTTCTTCACTTCTGAGAAAGTGGAGTCTCCCCTGGGGATCCTCTCAGCCCAAAAACATAGCAGTTAATGGTTCTGGGAGATTATGTGTTTACTTGCTTACTTTCCCACTGAGGCCAGACAGGACAGTACAGCTAGTAGAACATATGTGATGCACAGGCAACAACTTTTGGGATATCCTCCTTTCCAACTGTCTGGGACCCTGGTGAAGGCCAAGCTGCATATCTACAACATATGTTCAGGGAGGACTAGGTCCAGCTTGCCTATGTTCTTTTCTTTGTGGTGTACATTATGAGAGGTCTAAGAATCCAGGTTAGTTGACTCTGTTGTTTTTCCTGTGGAGAACCTATCCCCTAGAGAGCCTGCAATACTTCCTTCTGTTGTTACTTAAGACTCCTGAAATTCCATCCACTGGTTGGCTGTGGGTGTTTACATTTGTCTGAGTCAGTTGCTTTGTGAAGACTATGAGAGGATAACACATTCCTGTCTGTAAGCATAATAGAGTAACATTAATAGTTTTAGGGATAGGTGCTTGCCAATGGAAAGGGTCTCAGGTTGGGGTTGTTACCGTTTGGCCATTTCTTCAATTTCTGCTCTAGCTCTCATGCCTGAAATTCTTGTAGACAGGATAAATTTTGGATTGAAAGGTTTCTGGGTGGCTTGAAGTCTCTATAACTCCACTTGGGTTCCTACCTGGCTACAGGAGGTAGCCTCTTCAGGTTCCATATCCCCAATGTAGTGAGGAACAGCTAAGGTCACCTCCATTGACTCTTGGGCACTTCCCTTATTCCAGGTCTCTGTCTTGTTCAGGAGATGCCTCCTACCTCCTCACTGCCATCAGTTGCAAATTTCTATTAATTTGGGGGCCTCATGTCAGCTAATGTATGCTTCCTGGTTGGTGGTCCAGTATTCAAGATTTCTTGGGGCTCCAGATTAATTGAGACTGCTGATCCTCTTACAGAGTCACCCTTCTCCTCAGCTTCTTTCAGCCTCTCCCTAGTTCAAGCATAGGGGTCAACAGCTTCTGATCATTGGTTGGGTGCAAATATCTGCATCTGACTCTTTCAGCTGTGAAACTTTCCCAGTTTCACAAACTGGGTTCTCTCTTAGTCGAAGGGAGAAAGGGACCTGAAACACAGAGTTCGAGAACAAAAGGACGCGAAGCCAAGTTGAGTCCTAATCAAGGCTTGCAACTTTACTTTTGGGGTTCAGCATTTATAAGTACACAAGAAAGTGAAACTGGATCTCTAGGTTACAATGATATTTGCATAATCAATCGATCAACTTGCACAGTTATATATAGCCACAGTATGCACTATAATGAAAACTATTAAATTTCCAGGTGTAAAGAGATCTGTAATTTTATGCTCAATTTTCTCTGTGATGCTAAATTTCTAAATATATTTTAAAAGTCATTTTAACAATACAATCATAATCCTGATACATTGAACAATAATAAACATAAACTAGACCTAGTTTTCATGTGCCCTCTCTATAATACTGGCTAACAGGAAAGTACCTAATGAATCCATGTGACATGAGATACATGTTGATAAGCATGGGCTCCAAAGACATTGCTATAGTAACTTGTAATTTCAATTCTGGTCCATTTCATTAGTCGATAATTTGATTGTTCAAACTGAAACAGTGCTGAGCTCTTAGCTTATTTTTCAATAATTCTTTAGTGAATATTTTTTTGAAAAAAAATTGTAAGAAATTTGTATCATGTATATTATGGCCTAGTGTGAAAATATTGATGGTTTACAAGGATGGAATATAAGTTTTTGTGCCATCTTCATATTTTGAGAGATATTTTGTTTTCTTAAATCTCAAAAGCATAAACTAACTGATATTAATTAAAGGATTTTTTTCAAGATTTTCAGTTACATACATCTTCTTTTATCTTCAGTAAAGGATATTGTAGTGCAGGCTCTCTCACATTCTTTATATACTTAAGGTTTGCCTCCAGTATGGATTTTGAAGTGAGTTTTAATGTTACATGTATTCATAAAATACTTTCTAGATTCTTTACAGTTGTTATGTTTTACTCCTATACATATTGTGGTATATACTGAAAACCAGCTGAGACGTTCAGCCACATGGCCTGAACAACTACTGGATTCTTTAACTTCCCATTGGTATAGAGTTATCATTGGAATAGTTGGCTCCCAGCTTGTGAGCCATTTTAATAAATCCACTTTTGACATACATAGAGAGATCCTAGAGCATTTTACTAGTACATCTGTGTTTTTGTGTTGGGAACCATGAGAGCCCTGAGATAAATATTCTGCCCCAGCTAATTGAGAACCCAGAGATTAACATCCTGCCTGACAATCACAAGGATCCGGCTTGGCCCTGGGAAAAGAACATTCACGGAAATCCACCCCCTCTCCACCTGTCATCCACCCGCTCCCCACCTGTCACACTGGAGCTCAACCCCAGAAGATCTTGTAAACTTCCATCTCCCTCCTTCCTCTCCCCCTCCCCTCCAAGATTTTTGCTTTAAATATGGTCGGCTACACTAAGTAAATGGCTCTTGACAAGCAATGCTTCCTTGAGTCCTGTCGTCTCTCTTGCCCATTCTTTATTCACAGGTTGTGACCCTCCTCGTTCCCCCCTGAACGTGACCTGCAGGCCAGGTCAGGTGGCGCCCAACGTCGGGCTCGAGGCACGGGTCACCTCCCGGACGGATTAAGATCGCAATCAAATCCAGGTTCATGACTGACGCTGCTCGCCCGGCTGCTCAAGTCATTAGGTAAGCCATCCGTCTTAGACATCTCAAGAATGGGCCATTC
>NW_022196902.1:7817481-7833019 GCF_008632895.1 Mastomys coucha
GAGTCCTGTCGTCTCTCTTGCCCATTCTTTATTCACAGGTTGTGACCCTCCTCGTTCCCCCCGAATAAAGTGACCTGCAGGCCAGGTCATTTTTGTTTTATTTTTATTTTATTTTTTACACTTTCCTATTGAGGAACAGACAATAGTAGATAATAGAACAACAATATAGCTTCATGTGAAAAGTATCTGCAATTTACCTGAACCCAACTTGAAGCCCCAATGCAAAAACTTGTTTCTTAAAGTCGTTCTTTAATTGGTAGTATTCTGGGCATCCTTCCACGGGTAAGAGAGATTGTTCACTCCACTGCAACTTTAATAATATGCTTGATCACAGTAGCAATAAGAGGAAATGCCTACTGGGAGCAGTGGAAGCACAGGCAAGATTGGAAGTCCTGTCCTCCTGAAAACAAGGTTAAAGCCCACAAAGGGGAGGAGCAGGCAGCTAATCAGAGGTGAGCTGGAGTGGTGGGTCCTCCCAAAAGCTGGAGTGTAGGCTATCGGAAAACAGGACCAATTGCTTCCAAAATACAAATCTCTGCAGATGTGGAATAGGTGTGCATCTAGTCTGGAAGCCTGTGCCAGGAACCACTATTCTGAGTTGCTTTTGCACTTTCTGACCCTGAGGAAGTTGCTCCTGTCACTCAAGATTTACTGGCCAATCACAGACTTCAGCAGGACCTGCCAGTCATAAGAGGAGGAGGGTTTTTCCGAGATCCATTTTGCTGGTTCCCTGTAATTTAAGCAGGCTTGCCCTGTGTGGCCTTACTGTTGCTGCTGGGTACTGTGAGGGAAGCTCAGGCAAACTCTGAAGTTGCGACATGGTGAGAATATTGTCACTTCCAACAAAGGTGAGTAACAGGATCTGGTGTGGTGGGTTCTACCAAAGGCTGGGTCAGATCCAGCAGCTAGAGGCAGCCGACTCAGAGAAGCGGTTAAACCTCCTGGTTTTCGTCCCTTCTGAACACAGCCGCTGCATCTGAATAACTTCACTATCTGGGCTGAATATTCACAAACATTTGGAGCAAGAGCCGGGGTATAGCAACACCCTTACCAGGATGCCAAGGGCAGACAGGCTAAGTTTCTTTCGTGTACTCCACAAGTTGTTCTCTTGGCATTTAGCATTTTGGTTGTGATTCATTTGGAGTTAATTTTATCTGAGTTTAATAGGTATTTCATGTGTTGGGTGAATGAAAGCACATTTTTTTTCAATATTTTCCGTGATTTTTGTTTTTTGTTTTGTTTTCGTTTTTGGTTTTTGGTTTTTTTTGGAAACAACCAAAACAAATAATTGTGGGTTAATTTTAGAAGAGCTTCATCTTTAGCTTTTTAGAAAATTGTTCTGAGACAATTGTCACCTAGATCCCAGTCTCATCCTCTACCTTGCTGAATTTCATAATTCATTACTTAAATGGGTGTATCACAAGACAATTTTAAAATAACTCCTTTTAGACGTGTATTGTACTGTCCTTTGCTGTGAAAGGAAAACAACTTGCATGTGGAGCATGACTTCTCCCTTCAGACCTGAACAGGAAGAACAGCTTACTGTGTAAACTGCAGGGTGAAACAATGTAGGCAATGGCTAGCTCACAGACTTTAGTTTAAAGGAATCATCTGCAGGAGTCATCATTATGAAGAAGGTGAGTGATTTTGTAATTCCCCAGCATTTATTAAGTCATACATGTGAATAAAAATAATCCAGATTGGTGGGTATACAAATTGTAGAGGTTATATTGAACCAAACTTCATTGATGTAGTTAAGTCCACTCAGAAATTTGAATCAAGGGGGATTGGCTATAGCTATGTGTGTCAGGTTACAGACATCAGCAGCTAATGTTGCATATAATGACAGGATCATACATTATCTTATTGATGGCATTTCCCTAGGAGATAATGTCCTGCTCTTCTTGAAAGACACTATACCTATGATTACTTTCAATAATATCTGTCTTTTTCAGAAGTCAGTTGTTGATAACCCATTTTTCTTTTTTTTGTTTTGTTTTATGTTTTTTGTTTTTTGTTTTGTTTGTTTTCTACACAGGGTTTCTCTGTATAGCCTTGGCTGTCCTGGCACTCACTCCGTAGACCAGGCTGGCCTTGAACTCAGAAATTTGCCTGCCTCTGCCTCCCAAGTGCTGGGATAAAAGGCGTGTACCACCACTGCCCGACTTAATAACACTTCTTTTTTAAGTTTCATTATCTTAGAGTATAACTTCTCTGATCATCTGGGTTTTTTTTCTATTCTTCAGTGTTTTGCATTTTATCCATTTCTCAACTGCTGTGAATGTCTTCCTACCTCCATGGCTTTCTTGGGGAAATTATAAAGAGGAACATTAATAACAGTTGACTTTACTGACGAACTTTGACAATGGTGAAATCGTAGCGACCAAAGGGAGGGGGAAGAATGATGGAGAGGGCTTTCTTTGAAAGTAGCTTCTATTATCAGTGAATACTAATGTTATCAGTGTTAGATGATCCAAACTTGAAAATTTAGGGGGTTCACAGAACAAGACAATCAATAATCTGTAAAAGAAAATGAGTTAACTTTTAGAAGCTAAATATCTGTAGGTACAGGAGTTCAACCAATATGTAAGTTCTTGACAAATTGCTGTGTGTGTGCCTCGTAGGAATATTACCATTCCAATTTTACAGTGCACATTGGGAAAGAAAAAGTATGAGTAATACCTGGTCTGTTTTTGTACATATGTCTAATATTTGGATAATTTTTTATCATAAAGCCTATTTCAACTTTTAAAAATAAAATTTGATATTACAATTAAATCATTTAGGTTTATCCTTTCTCACTGTTGTTAAGTCTCAAACACCAGCTCAAATGGCTTTGGTGCCTATTTAACAACCAAAGCAGGCCAGGATGTCAGTTTCTCCCCAGATCCCCCAGCCTCTACCTGTTACAGTGTATGGCTAGCAAAACCCACCCTGGATCCCAGGGCTTGGGCTTCACCTGTCCCGGTTCCCCTTCTTTATGTAATCCACCCAAAATTTGTTAGAATATCTTTTTCATCTATCACTTACACACCTCATCTCTTAGTCTGGCTTTCCTCTCCTCTCCATCATCTCTTCACATGGCTCAGGTTCCAGTTGACTCTGGACTCTCTAAGATGTGCTTGTATCCAACTCTACTCTCCCATGTATCTGCAATAAACTTTTTATTCCACCATGTCTCAGAACAGCTATGTTCCTTTCCTTTGATTTTTCTTTGTTTCACCTTCCATTAACCACTCCTTATTTTCACATTTATGGCTATATCTATCTACTTGTGCAAGTGTTTGAATATAACTTATTTTGGAAATTTAATTTAATTTTAATTTAATTTTTTAAATTCTATTGAATTACCAGCCACATGGTAGTGTTCCATGGAAATTAAATTCTAGGGCACATAAAGATTTTTGAGTTTCAGAGGTTTTTGATGCTTGTGTATGGTGCTTGGCATGAACCAGAAATTAAATTGTTTTCAACATTATTTTATGTGTGGGCTTCAGTTGTTATCTTGAAATCACAAAGAAGCATGAGTGTTAGCAGAGACATAAAAATCATTTTGATCACCTGAATTCACAAAGTGATCTGTAGGATATTGGGCCACTCTTTATGGAGGAGAGATCAGTAATATCTTTTTTTTTTTTTTTAATTTTTAAAATCCGTTTGGAACATTAAACATTATAGAAGTAGGAAAAAACTCTCATGAAGTCCTCTATGAAAGGAAAGTGTGAAAAGTCCCTTATTAGACAGAAACCCTTCCATCTCAAAGGGAGAATACTTAGAGTTATTGTGGCTTCATAGAATGAATTGGGTTGTGTTCTTTTTGTTTGTATTGTGTGAAATGAATTGAAGAGCATTGGTAGTAGGTTTTGAAGATTTGATAGAATTATGCACTAAAACCATCTGAATCAGAACCTTTTTTTTGGGGGGGGAGACTTTTAAAGACTGCTTCTATTTCTTTAGGAGGGATAAGGGACTGTTTAGATGGCTTATCTGATCCTGATTTAACTTTAGTATTTGGTATCTATCTAGAAAATTGTACATTACATCGAGATTTTCCAGTTTTGAATATAGGCTTTTATAGTAGGATCTGATGATTTTTTGAATTTCCTCAGTTTCTGTTGTTCTGTCTCCCTTTTCCCTTCTGAAAAATCATGGATCCAACTGTATGACATTTGTTTTGCTTGATACAGATTTTCCGACTGCTAGTCTTTCTGTTCTTTCTCTCTGGAGATTTCTTTGCTGTATTCTGCATGCTTGCTATACTAAGAGACCTCTATGTCCATGTCCAGCTTTCTTGCTTCCTTCTTTGTGTGTTTGTGTGTGTGTTCATTCTCCAAGTAGTTCTCTTTGTGTTTTAAACATTTCCCTTGCAAGCTCATCTCCAACAGAATACAGGTACAGTTTTTTATTTTACATGTTAAACTAGTCATTTACTCAAGGTTTTCCTTTTGTTTATCTTCTGAATCAGCATCCCATGACCCAAGCCTTTGATTCTTAGGAGATGGAGGCAGGCATTTTTTCTTAACATTGCAAAATAACTCAAAGTCTTGCCTGCCTTTGTTAAGCAAAGATGATAGGCAGGTTGGGTGGGACCCCGCCCTGAAGTTACCATTTCCACCAGGCCTACGAGTAACCTTGCTCTGACCTAGGTTGATGCTGAACTCAGGAATCTGTTTGCCTTCCTAAGCTTAAACAAACAAACAAATAGATGGGTGGGGTAGCTTTCTAACTAGTTGGCTCACAGTATACTGCTTTTGTTCCTTCAGATTTGTGAAGACTCTCATATCATTCATATTGAATCATAAAGTTTTGCATAGTTGATAAATTATATTTTCAAACTCAAGTATTGAGAGTTTTTTCCCTTAAATGCTGTCATGAATTTCCCAGTGTTTACCATTTTATTGAGACATAGCCACATCCTTAACTCCTGGACTCCAGCCATTTTAATTATCATGTAGTCATTAGCCTTAAGGAGGAGGACATTCCTTGAAGGAGTATGAAATATGTACATCTTGAAGGAGTATGAAATATGTACATTTTTATTTCCCACAGCAGCCCTCAACACTCTAGGAAGCTGAATCTATGTCACTCAGTCCCAGCAGGGCCAAGCCAAGTTTGATGCTCCATGTCAGAAGTTAGTTCCAGATGTTTGCCACCTCCAATTCTCCTTTGGTTGCAGATTTTCGTGCATTCTTGGCTATCTGGCTATCTGGCTTCTCTCTCCCCAAATCTGATCCTGAATTAACTCCTGTTGTCTCCTCTCCCACCTAGTTCCTTTCATCCACCTGCCAATCATGACTATTTTATTCTGCATTATAAATGAAATTTAAGTGTCTTCACTTGTGCATTATGTTTTCTTTACCTCCTGTGTCTGTGGAGTCTGACCTATGAATCCTGTATTTTATGGCTAATATCCACTTATAAGTGAGTATATACCATGTATGTCCCTTTGCAACTGGGTTATCACACTCAGGAAGATAATTTCAAGAACCATCCATTTGCCAACAAAATTAATGATGTTTGTTTTTTAATAGCTGATTAGTATTCCAGTGCTTAAGTGTACCACATTTACTTCACACTTTATTTGAAGAACATCTAGGTTGTTCCAGTTTCTGGCTATTATGAATAAAGCTTTTATGTACATAGTTGAGCAAATGTCTATGTAGAATGTTGGAGCATCTTTTGGGTGTATGATCAGGGGTTGGGTATATAGCTGACCCCTGGTGTGGAACTATTCCAAGATTTCTGGAAAAAAAAATGCCCAGTAGATTTTCAAATTGCTTGTATAAGTTTGCACTCTCACTAACAATGCAGGATTGTTCCCCTTCTTCCCCATCCTTGCCAGCTTGTGGTATACCTTAAGTTTTTGGTCTTAGTGATTGTGATGGGTGTAAGAGTTATTTTCATTTGCATTTTCCTGATGACTAAGGACTTTGAACAGTTGTTTAGTTTCATCTTAGCCATACGAGATTCCTCTGTTGCATGTTTTCTGTTTAACACTGTATCCCATTTTTAATCAGGTTCTCTGGGCTGTTGGTGTCTAACTTCTCTTTTTTTATATATATTTTGTATACTAACCCTCTGTAAGGTGTAAGGTTGGTGAAGATCTTTTCCAATCTATAGGCCCCCTTTTTGTCCTACTGACAATGTCCTTTGCCTTTCAGAAGCTTTGCAATTTCATGAGGTTCTATTTTTTAATTGTTTATTAAAACCTGATCCATTGATGGTCTGCTCAGAATATTGTCTCCTGTTCAAATAGTTCAAGTCTGTTTTTGTCCCACTTTCACTTGAGATTTGTTTTATCCAGTTTTATACTGAGGTCCTTGATCCACTTGGAAGTGAATTCTGTGCAGGGTGATATATATGAATCTATTTTCATTTTTCTACATGCAGATATCCAGTTAGACCGCTGTGCTAAGCTTCATCCACATATTGATGTTTTTAAATTTGCTGGAGAGTATATCATTCTGTTCTCCACCTTGACATGTATTGATGACATTATTACTTCTTAAACCTCCTTAGTCATTATGCAGTTGTGTGACATTTTTCTTGCCTGTTGTGTTGGCTTTGAATTCAGGTTGAAAAAAATGAGTACTTTACATAAATATATACCTCAAGTTTTTCTGGTCCTTTCAGAAGTCAGATGATAGCCTCACAACTCATGAAATTATAGTAACAGTTACTTATGAGTCCCTATGTATGTACTAGCCATTGGGCACACTTCTTTCCAGGAATAGCAACTGCTCTTCACTGGTGAGCCAGCACTCTAGCTTTATGTCATTTATTTATCATCAATCTTTACATTGCAGACATTTTTTTTTTTTTTTTTTGGTTTTCCGAGGCAGGGTTTCTGTGAGTAGCCATGGCTGTCCTGGAACTCACTCTGTAGACTAGGCTGGCATCGAACTCAGAAATTCACCTGCTTCTGCCTCCCAAGTGCTGGGATTAAAGGAATGCGCCAACACCGCCCAGCTTTTTTTTTTTTTTTTTGACATTTTCATCATCTGTCCATGTAAACATGTTTTTCCTTTTAATAAGATATTATTTAATATTACAATTAAAAGTAGGACACCTTAGGTTCTGGAAGATGAATATACAACTGGGATGAATTTGTAATTCATTTTAAGAACTTAAATTATATTCTGATTTGTTTCTTGTGGTTTGATTCTTTGATGTTTTGCAATGGATACTGGGTGATAGTATAAAATTCTTGACTGTCCTAGAACTTATTGCCTAGGCCAACCTGGCATAAAAAACAATGAGATATTTGTGCCTCTGTGTCCTCACTACTGAGATTAAATGCATTCACCAATCTAACCATCTTGTTCATTGCTTTTGTAGTTAGTAATTATTCACACAATATCACTGTGTGCTTACTACTGTTGATCTTTTTGCTTTTCTCTTCATGCCTATTCATTGGCTTTTCTCTTCCAAGTGTTTATCCAATACAAAGGGTGAAGAAATGACAGATGAGAACCGCATTTTTATTCAGTTTCCTTCAAAAATGACTTGGTGATAATGTTTACATTATAACTTCTATGTCAGGGAGCAAGTGGGCGAAGTACCAAAAATTTTTGAAAATATTGCCAATAAAGTATACATTCTAATATTTCATTATCATCCTACTTTTCTATGTATATGTGGGATGTTTTAGAAAGCAGTGACATATGATGATGTAGTGGTGAACTTTACTCAGGAAGAATGGGCATTGCTGGATCCTTCCAAGAAGAGTCTCTACAGGGATGTGATGCTGGAGACCTATAGGAACCTCATTGTAGTAGGTAAGATTGTAAATGTTGTTTCCCTTTTTAAAATAGGGGGCAACTGTATTTTTGTTGTTGTGATTGTTCCTGATATACTTCTATAATTTCATTTGAGAAGGAGAAAGAATGATTTGAATAAATTAGGCCTGTTTCTAATGATCACTGAAGATAGTTTTTGAATTTTGCCTAAATTCCAGTAATATATCATGTATTTTCTGGTACTCTTTTCTAGGCTATAACTGGGAAGATCAGAATATTGAAGAAGATTGTATAAATTCTGGAAGACATAGAAGGTAATTTTTTTTTTTTGTGAACACTGAGCCTAATATCTCTTTGAAGAAATCTTTATTTGTTCTTGAAGTTTTAGTTAAAATCAAGAGTGTAAAGAAGCACAGCTTTACGAATACTGATTACTAAATTCTCACAAAAAGCAAAACTCAGTGTCTGGTATTTTTCCTTTTGTTTGCAAGGCTCTCCTTTAAGACAGGAAACATGGAAACAATGCCTTAACAGATAGTACCATTTAAAGTACAGTCCCATTCAAGCTATACTGCAGAACTGCCCATCTGTTTAGTCTCATACCACTCAGATTGTGCAAAAAGTGTACACATTGCATATGGAATCAGTTTATATCCAAAACTGTCTGATACAGAAACAGTCCATAGTATATTGATGTTAATCATATACTTGTGGTAAGGTTGCTAATATTGAGAGTGGAAGGTCATGGAAGTTAAAAAGATTGTTATAGAGAAACTTTAATCCAAATGCCATATGTCTATGAGGAACAAAAAGTAAAATTTAGTGAATCCAAGGTAGGTATATTTTGTTATTCTCCCATCCATAGGTGTATTACATGGGACAGACATATGTCAATTTGTCTATCTATCTATCTATCTATCTATCTATCTAATCTATCATCTATCCATTCAATATAAGTGATACAATACTCTGACTAAGGCATATTGACATAAAACCTATAGCTCTCTCAGAGGACAACTAGAAGATTTGTAGCTTTCCCCACTTAGAATAAATTTGTTGAAAATTAGGAAGGTTAACAATTACTTGATTTCACAACATTGTTGTGAATACATCAAAACCCCAGACTGCAGAAAATCCCTATGAGTATTAGCAATGTAGATATTTTCTGTTTGTCCTGTTTAACCTCATAAATGTTGTATAGCTCACATTATAGGAAAATTTATGAATGCAATCATTGTGTTAAAGCTGTGAATGCTTGCACATTTTATAAAATATGTGAAAAGCCTCATATAGGAAAAGGATATTATAATTTTGAGGCATATAATAAATGCTCTTACCATCACAGGTATTTTTAAAGATGTAAATAATAGCCAAAATGAATCAAACCACCATGGATATAAACAAAGCGATAGAACCTTATTATATCTGATTTCTCTTTACAATTAGAAATCATTGTTAAACTAATCCATACAGATAAATGATTCATTAGTATAATGAAAGGGGTAAACTTTATACATGTGCCAATTATATACACAGGCTTAAATGAAGTTCTACTTTGGAGAAACTCTCTAAATATATCCAATGTGTTAAAGCCTATTCATATCACAGGCACTCTCAAAGGGATGGATCAGTTATTACTGGAGAGAAACCCTATGAATGTAATCAATGTGGTAAAGCCTTTGCACAATTTCATCATCTTCAAAGTCATAAACGAACACATACTGGAGAGAAACCCTATGAATGTAACCAGTGTGGAAAATCCTTTGCTTGTCACAGCTATCTTCGAAAGCATAAAAGAACACATACTGGAGAGAAACCCTATCAATGTAACCAATGTGTCAAAGCCTTTGCACATTAAAGCAATCTTCAAATCCATAAAAAAACACATACTGAAGAGAAACCCTATGAATGTAATCAATGTGGTAAAGCTTTTGCACAATTTCATCATCTTCAAATTCATAAAAGAACACATACTGGAGAGAAACCCTATTAATATAACCAATGTGACAAAGCCTTTGCACGATTTCATCATCTTCAACGTCATAAAAGAACACATACTGGAGAAAAACCTTTTGAATATAATCAATGTGGTAAATAAAGCCTTTTCATGTCACAGCTATCTTCAAAAGCATAAAAGAACCCATACTGGAGGGAAACCCTATGAATATAACCAATGTGACAAAGCCTTTGCACAATTTCATCATCTTCAATGTCATAAAAGAACACATACTGGAGAAAAACCCTATGAATCTGACCAATGTGGCAAAGCCTTTGTATGTCATAGCTATCTTCGAAAGCATAAAAGAACTCATACTGGAGAAATCCCCTATGAACATAACCAATGTGGTAAAGCCTTCTCATGAAACAGCCAACTTCAAATCCATAAAAGAGCACATACTGGAGGGAAAACTTTTGAATGTAACCAATGTGGTAAAGCCTTTTCACAAGCTTCAAATACATAAAAGAACATATACTGGGTAGAAACCCTATGAGTGGAACCAATGTGGGTAAAACCTTTGCATAATATAGACATTTTCAAATCATAAATGAACATGTACTGAAGAGACACCCTGATATAACAGCAAATGTGGTAAAGGCTTTGCATGTTATGGTGGTCTTAAAAAGAATTTTAAAAACACATTCTCGAGAGAACCCTATAAATGTAATTAATTTAATAAAGCCATTTCATAGCAATCACCTTCTAAGGCACGAAACAGTTGTGAGATTATAGTGGGTACATGTGTCTGATTCTTTTGCCTGCTCATGAGATGCTTTTTCTCCTACTTAATTGCTTTGATAGCTGTGATATGAGGGTTTGTGCCTATTTTTATTAAAATATGGTATACTTTGTTCATTTGCTATCCCCAATTGACCTGCGTTTTTCAGGGGAAATTGTAAAAATATTTGGGTGTTACATTAGGTTGGGAGCGATGTAGAGAAGTGGAGGTTGATGCTCTGTGGTCCAGATATAAAGTGGGAGAAGAGAATAAAGTGAAAATAAAAAGAATGTAACTGCACACACATGCACACACACATATTTTAAACAAAGTATGAATCAAATATATTTAAGTTGTAACAAGCTACAATAACCCACGTATAGAATTTTCACTGTATGTCTCCCTGCCCTTAAGGATTCTCAGTTCATATTGGTCCATGAGGGCAATGGAAACAGGACAGCAGAATTGGGGTTTTCAAGCCACGTGCAGATGGACAATGAATGACCAATCCAGTACCAGCTGCAGGGAGTCAGATCAACTTTTTTTTAACTGTCTCCAACAGCTCTCTCTCTCTCTCTCTCTCTCTCTCTCTCTCTCTCTCTCTCTCTCTCTCTCTCTTTCTCTTTCTCTCTGTCTCTCTCCCCCCCTTGCTCACCACCCCAGTGACTTTATTTCTAGGAATTTTTTGCCTGTATGTATAATTTTGTTCCACATTCATGCTTGTAGGGTATGGAGATCCAACTTCTGTACAGGAGGACCCTTTAGGCATCAGTGAAGTGAACCATGCTAAGGGATGAGAATGTAAACTTGGTGCAGATTGAATTTATATACCTAGTACAGAAGAGGGTAGTCTAATTCCAGTGAAATCATTACCAGAATTTTTTTAAAAAGATTTATTTATTTTATGATTGTGAGTACACTGTAGCTGTCTTCAAACACACCAGAAGATGGTATCAGATATCATTATAGATGGTTGTGATCCACCATGTGATTGCTGGGAATTGAACTCAGGACCTCTGGAAGAACAGACAGTGCTCTTAACCATGTAGCCATCTCTCTAGCCCATTACCAACACATTTAAAATACAGTGCAATTTGTGGAAAGATTTCCAGACAACTATCAGTCCAATTCTAGGTACACAATATAGGTTAAGTTTTGACTACAAAGAAACCATTTTCTAAAGTACATGTAACCACAAGAATGGGTTTTATTTATTAAAGTCCTATCAAAACGTCTGCCATTTCCCCTAAGGATTGTTAAAAGTATAGGGAAGAAAGTCTGGCATAATTGTTCAGCAGATGTTAGATAAGGTCTGCCTCTACAGCTAAAGGTAGGAATGTTCTATCTTCAGATAGCAAAAAGGTCACCAGGTCATTATCAAAATATACTCGGAGCCTTTTCGATTGCATAAAGGTGCTTTATCTCCTTCATTGAAAAAAGAGTTCCATGTGTTTTTCATATTCTTGGAGTCCCTAGTGAATTATGGGTACAAGGAACTATGCTGCCAATATCCTGTTGCTCATTACAGAGTGAATCTCTCCAGCAATTGAAAGAATTGGCCTCAGGGAAGATGACCTCCCCAATTTGAGTATTTAGTGTAACATGGCCAGTCTTGAAGACACTATACATACAGGCAATGGAATGTACTCAGAAAATTTTATTCCTATATTTTTGAATACTTAATCACACATTCTTGACAAATGAGCTGGGAAATTTTTGGAAGGGATTTAGTGAAGAATAAGGGGAAACTGACCTAATATATTTTAATCAAAATGTGTAATAGTCAATATTATTTTAAAAGTGACTAGAAATATATTTGGGGACTTAAGAGCAATGAGCTTTCTTTCAAAGGATACAGATTCCATCCTCATAAACCACATGTTATCTAAATATTTGCTGTAGCTATATTCCATACATCCCCTACCTTCTTCTGGATACCTTTGATAATTCACACAGACACATGCAGGCAAGCATCTCTATATATAAAATAAAGGAAAACCTCAAAGAAATTGATTTGTACTCAGTGATTTCAATAGCCTAAGACTGACAGCTGTCAGGTCTAGTTTAATTGAAATGTTTCTGATCCTCTGTGGAAACAGATATGATCTTCCTTTAAGCCAGCCTGCTCAGAGGCAAATGTCTCCTTATTCTGGGGTAAGAATAGCATATCAAAGCTGCTTCTCTAACAACAGTGTTCAAAGACCTGGTAGGTGACACTTCCTCAATTATTTCTGATCTGTTCTTTGCCCTTTATATGAGTATTTTGTCATTAATACATTTGTCTATTAGATCATTCAACATCAAGAGGTAGCACTGGCTGCTGAGCAATATACTCTCAAGGTATCATTATTTCACAGCTTGAACATTCTAGGGTCATTTCTTCCCATCATTTTTTATAATTTACATATTATGTTTCTGTATGACTTTGAACTTACAATGCCCTTAAATATCTCAACTTTTACACCCTGACCTTTTCATACTAGCTTTCAAACTAAGCATGTATGTGAGCAAGCAAGCCCATATTTGTTCATTCCCAGAATCTTTATGAAAAAAACTCAATTCTCACTGTATTTATAAAAATTAATTATTATTTCAGAAGTAACTCCAAACCACTCTCAGCCTGCTTGGAAAAAAATGAAGTCTTCCTCAGCTGTCTACTTCTGGCTGTTTTGATGTATAATCTTGATACTCAAGTTGACTACATATCGAAATAATTTAAAAAAGAGAGTTGAGTATTATGGGGGATTTTGTTTAATTATAGCTTTTCAAGTTCTAATGCCCTTCTCAATCCTAGTTTTTTAGTTTTGCAAGACAAGATTTCTCTGTATAGTCCTGGATGTCCTAGAACTCACTCTGTAGACGAAGCTGGTCTCGAACTCAGAAATCTGTCTACCTCTGCCTCCCAAGTGTTGGGATTAGAGGATTGTGCCACCACTGCCTTGCCATTCTTAACTATTTTTAAGAGATAACATCTAACTTTAATCTAGGCCACAGCTTCTGGTGATAACCACATATATAAAGGATATTTGAGATGGTAGCTCTTTGTATCTCTATCTATCAAGTTCATTTTCCCCCATCACTTGAGTCTATTTCTTTGTAATTATGTTTTTTACTGACTACCACCTGAGACAGTAAACTACAGGAACTGAAACAATACTATCTTCTTTAAATTTCCATTGGTAGACTGAATTCTTTGACTAGTTAGACCACATACTCTAAGCCATTCCAATACTTCCACTTCATTCATTCATTCATTCATTCATTCATTCATTTTATCATTTCTGTTCATCTTTACTAGAACTGATGAGGGATGGTATTGTTTTGTTTTTTTATGTATGTGTGTTGATTGATTTTTAACCTTCCCACTGTAGTTTAGCTGGTTAATAATATTGCTTCGCCCACAGTGTTTATCATCTATCTCCTGCTTTTCTCTCAGAGTTCTCTAATACCTAACAGGTGGAAAGTAGCCACAGCTTACATTAACCCAGACTGAAGTTACAATATTAAATCTCGTTTCCTAAAATCTCCCCTTACTTGGCAATAATCTGGAAACTCTTCCCTGAGTAGGACAGATTTTTCACCCTAAGGTAAGTTTCATTGTGCTGTGAAACTTTTTGACCTTGATTACAGGAGTAGTAAGGGGCAATTGCCTAATGAATGCAGTGATGGGAAATGAATACATTCTTGGAAATTGTGACCTTCTGAGTGGAAAGTCTCTGCCCACAAAGGGAAGGAACCAGAAGCTAATCTTCAGTGAGCTGTTGTGGGTCCTCCCAAAGATTAGCTAGGCAGTTAGACAGGTAGGCTATGGGAAGGCAGTCACAAGTGCTATTGAAATACAAATCTCTGCAGATCTGGAAAAGGTCCTGCTCTTGACTGGAAGCCTAGGCCACTATGCTGTGCACCTAAGGCACACTCTAACCCTGGAGGAAGTGCTCATGTCATTCAAAACTCACTTCAGGGCCATTCAGGGCCTCCAGGCAGACCTGCCAGTCAGAAGAGAAGCCGGGTCCCTCCTGTTGGTTTACTGAAGTTTCCCTGTAACTGAGCAGGCTAGAATACTGTAGCATGTTTTGCTCTGTGTTCTACTGCTAGGTTTTGTCAGGGAGCTCAGGTGAAGATAGGTTCAATGCCCTTAATTAAGAGGAGCTGGAGGGATCTGAAATGGTGGGTTGTTCCAAGGGCTGGGTTGGAACCAACAGCAAGATACAGCCAACATGTATGTCCCTTGTGGTGTTGGGCTTTCCCAAGACCCAGTGTTCCCATCTGAACTACTTACCTGTGGGTCTGTATCTGAAGAAATCATTTGGAACAGGAACTTATGGACATATGTATCTTTGGTAGGATGGAAAATTGGAGAGGCCTTTTTTTAGTATTGCCTACAAGTTCTGCCTTTAGAATAAACATTTGGGAGTAAAGCCCATTGGAAGGTAAATTTTCGGAGGTCTTAAATGGCATCTCATGTGTTGTGTAGCACTACAATGTTAAGCTGTGGTGTAAAAGACTAAAATTAGTTAAGTATTTACCAGTTCTTGGGAGATTATAAGTCTCACCAAATAGAATTTAGTTGACTGAAGACTGCCTGTATAAAATCCACAAATAAACAGTATTCCAACCATGCTTATTAGCAATTACAAATCTAGGACATACTAGTTTATTCCTTAGGATTGTACAGAAATATAACTCCAAACCTTAAAATGTGACAACCTTGATTTACAACCAGCCACTGTGAATATCTCATATCAAAGAACAGGCATCAAAATAACCGCTGAGTGTGACATTACAATATCATATTAAACATTAATGTCCGTTGTGCCTTAGAAGTTCAGTTCTCTTTTTTGTTGTTTTTTGTTTGTTTGTTTGTTGCTGTTTTTTCGAGACAGGGTTTCTCTGTATAGCCCTGGCTGTCATGGAACTCACTCTAGATCAGGCTGGCCTCGAACTCAGAAATCTACCTGCCTCTGCCTCCCAAGCAGTACTGGGATTAAAGGCATGTGCCACCACCCACCCAGCTAGTTCTTCTCCTTCTTCTTCTTCTTCTTCTTCTTCTTCTTCTTCTTCTTCTTCTTCTTCTTCTTCTTC
>NW_022196902.1:7841225-7857244 GCF_008632895.1 Mastomys coucha
CTCCTCCTCCTCCTTCTTCTTCTTCTTCTTCTTCTTATTATTATTATTACTGTTATTATTATAATTCTTTTTGCAATATTATGTGATTTTACTTATAATGTGCCAAACACAGTCAGATATATGGAGGCAGAAAGCAAGTGATGGCTGCCATGCTGCTTAGATATTCTGTGTGTGAGTATGAGCATGTGGAAACCAGAGGGCAGCTTCAAGAGTTGGCCCTTGCTTTCCATTTTGTTTGAGGCAAGGTCTCTTGCTCTTCTCTGCTGTACACACCAGGCTTATGAAGATTCTGATGCCTCCACTTCCCATCTTGATAAAGCACTGTTCTACAACATGGGCCAGATGACACCAGGTGACATGGTTGGAAATGGAAAAACACCATTTTGTTGTGGTCTGGGCTGATCAATCAAGGCTTTCACAGAGGTCCTTGTGTATGGACAATGTTAAAGGTCCTTCTCAAATCCAGAAGCATGCTTGGTAGAGCAATCTGGGTCCTAGGCCTTGGAAACTTTCCTGAGGCCATGAGGTAAAGAGTAATGACCTTTGCCCATAGTTTTAGGAGAGGTTTTGCTTCAGATCCTGAAATTACAACTCTTCCTAACACATGAAACTGTGGTTCTTAATCCCACATCTACTGTGCATTTTGTCAGTAATATTCTAGAGATTCTTGTATTCCCCATGGACAGCATCTTTTCATTAGACTCCTCCTAAATTTCTTCCATTTTATGATAGTTTTTGCTGACTTCATAAGTTTCTTTCATTTTTTTCCATCTCCTTTGGACTTAGTTTACATGAGTCTATTGTCCCTTAAAAAATCCTACTTAACACAAGACTGCAATAGTTTAGCACCTCAGCTTTTTTAATATTTCCCGAAACAGGTGTCAAACCAACACCAACTTGTTGGGCAAGAATCTACTAGAAATTTAATATTATTAGCCCGGGGTTAGAGTTTTACTCTTTTTTTGAGATTATATTTATTTATTATATATAACTACACTGTAGCTGTCTTCAGACACACCACAAAAGAGCATCAGATCCATGTGCTTGCTGGGATTTGAACTCAAGAACTCTGGAAGAATAGTCAGTGCTCATTTTGTTGATCTATCTCTCTAGCCTGTGTTTCTTTTTCTTTTTCTTTTCTTCCTTTCTATCTTTCTTCCTCTTTTTTTCTTTCTTTCTTTCTTTCTTTCTTTCTTTCTTTCTTTCTTCCTTTTCTATTTAAATTTTATTTATGTATTTATTTTTCACTCCATTTTTATTCCCCCCTTTTCCAACCTCCTACTGCTCCACATCCCATACTTCCTAATGGCCCTAGTGTCTCCATGTAAATATCCCCACCCCCCATGCCACCTATCCTCTAACTCCCTGGGGCCTCTAGTCTCTTGAGAGATAGATTCATCATCTCTGAATGAACACAGACCTGGCAGTTCTCTGCTATATGTTTGTTGGTGGCCTCATATATGCTGGTGTATGCTGCCTGGTTGGTGGTCAAGTATTTGAGAAATCACAGGGATCAAGATTAATTGAGAGTGCTGGTCCTACAAGGTCGCCATTCTTCTCAGTTTCTTTCAGTTTTTCCCTAATTCAACAACAGTGGCTTTTGTCCATTGGTTGGGTGCAAATATCTGCCTCTGACACTTTCAGCTGCTTGTTGGGTCTTCCAGAGTGCTGTCATGCTAGGACCCTGTTGGAAGTGCTCCTTAGCCTCAATAATAGTGTCAGGCCTTGGAACCTCCCATTGACCTGTATCCCTCTTTGGACCTGTTGCTGGACCTTCTTTTCCTCAAGTTCCTCTCCATTTCCATCCCTGTAATTCTTTCAAATAGGAACAATTGTGGGTCAGAGTTGTGACTGTGGAAAGGCCCTCTTCCTCATTTGATGCCTATCTTCCTGCTGGAGGTGGGCTGTATGTTTCCTTTCCCTACTCTTGGGCATTTCATTTAAGGTCCCTCCCTTTGAGTCTTGAACATCTCTCACCTCCCAGGTCTCTGGTACATTCTAGAGGGTTCCCCCAACCTCCTACTCCCTACAGAGGTTGCCTGTTTCCATTCTTTCTGCTGGCCCTCAGGGCTTCAGTCCTTTTCCCTCACCCAATACCAGATCAGGTTCCCCTCTACCCCGCACTCCCTCATCTAAGTCTACTTTCCCTCCCAGGTCTCTCCCTGCTTCCCTACTTGTGATTGCTTTCTTCTCCCTCCCAAGTGGGACTGAGGTGTCCTTATTTGGGCACTTCAGCTTGTTGACATTTGAGTTCTGTGGGCTGTATCTTGACTATTCTGTACTTTTTTTCTTTCTGATATACACTTATTAGTGAGTACATACCATGCAGGTCCTATTGGGCCTGAGTTACCTCACTCAGGATATTTTCTAGTTCCAACCATTTACCTACAAAACTCACGATGTCCTCCTTTTTAAGAGCTGAGTAGTATTCCATTGTGTAAATGAACCACATTTTCTGTATCCATTCTTCTATCATGGCTATCACAAATAAGGCTGCTAGGAACATAGTGGAACATGTGCCTCTACGGCACAGTGGGGCATCTTTTTGATATTTTCCAAATAGTGGTATAGCTGGGTCTTCACTGAAATCAGGGACAAGACAGGGATCCTCATTCTCCCCATATCCATTCAACATAGTACTCGAAGTATTAGCTACAACAATAAGACAAAAACAAGAGATCAAGGGGATACAAATTGGTAAAGAAGAAATAAATGTATGCAGATGATATGATAGTGTACATATTCAACCCCCCAAAATCTACCAGAGAACTTCTCTAGCTGATAAATAACTTCAGCAAAGTGGGCAGATATAAAACTAACTCAAATAAATCAGTAGCCAACTTTTATACAAATGATAAACAGTCTGAGAAAGATATTAGGGAAACTTCTCCCTCCATAATAACTACAAATAATATAAATTATTTTGGGGTAACTCTAACCAAACAAGTGAAAGACCTGTATGACAATAACTTCATGTCTCTCAAGAAAGAAATCGGAGGAGATCTCAGAAAATAGAAAGATCTCCCATGCTCATGGATTGGCAGATTTTAGGATTGTTTGATTTTAGGATTGATATACAGATTTTTTGCAGATCATGTGGGGAAGATTAGTGTGCTGTGCAAATAGTTTACCTTATGCATTATATTCATAGGGTTTCTCACCAGTATGTGAGACATATCTATGGGACTTGTCTCAAGTACATGTTTTTATGCATTTGAAGATCACTTTGATGGTGAAAGGATTTACAGCATTAATTACATTCATAGGGTTTCTCCTCAGTAGGTATCCTTTTATAACTGTGAAAATGATTTATGACAATAAAAGACATTATCACATCAGTTATAATCCTAGAGCTTTTTTCCAGTAAGGGTTTTTCTATGCATTCGAAGGCCACTATAATATACAAGTGATCTAGTACATTTGCTTGTACATATTTGAAGATTATTGTGACTTGCACAAGCTCTATCATATTGCACACATTCATAGGGTTTATCTACTGTATGAATTGGTGTGCTCCTCTGATGATGCCTGTGATATAAATAGGCTTTATCACATTGGATATATTCAGAGAATTTCTCTGCAGTAGGACTTCTTTCAAGCCTGAGTATGAAATAAGCACATGTGAAAGGTTGATCCCATTCATGATACTAATGAATCATTGATTTGTATCAATTAATTCAACAATCTTTTCTAATTGTTAATAGGAATCAGATATAATATAGTTCTCTAACTTTGTTTATATCTATGGTGGTTTACTTCATTATGGCTATGATTTACATCTTTAACGATACATGTGATTGCATGAGCATTTATTATATGGCTTAAAATTATAACATTCTCTTCATACAGAAGGTTTTCCCATATTTGACAAAATGTGCAAGTATTCAAAACTTTACCACATTGATTGCATTCATGAAATTTCTTATAATGTGAACCAGACAGTATTTTCACAATGAACCAGGACAAACAAAATTTCAACATTTCTAATACTCATAGAGATTTTATGCAGTCTTAGTTTATTGATGTATTTACAATGAAGTTGTGAAATCAATTAACCATAAACTTGCATGCCTTTCTACAAATCTACTCTAAGTGGGGAAAACCACAATTCTTCTAATTGTCCTGGTAGGGAGAGTGGTACAGTGTTTATGTCAATATCCTTTAGTCATAGAGGATTGTATACTTTACGTTCAATAGATAGATAAATGGATACATAGATAGATAGATAAATAGATAGATAGATACACAGAAAGATGTGTATATATATATATATATATCCCATATATTATATTTTCCTATGAAAAGAAAATAACAAATTAAATGTGTCAACATTGTGTATTCACACATTTTGCCTTTTTGTTCCTCATACACATGTGGTATTTGGATTAAGTTTTCACTGCAGTACCCTTCTTAACTCCTATTACCTTCTTTCAATAGTCTTAGCATCTTACTACAAGTTTATAAGTAACACCAATACACTATGTACTGTTTGTATATCAGAAGTTTTGGGTATATACTGGTTAAATATACAATGTGTACACTTTTCCCCCTATCTGAGTATCATGAGACTAAACAGGCTGGCATGTCTACAGAGTAGCTTGAATCTGGCTGTGCTTGAAGTGATACTATCTGTTAAGTCGTTGTTTTCATGCTTTCTGTTTTGACAGAATTTTTTACAGACACAATTCGAGTATCTGAAAATATGGTTCCCCATTTGGGAGAATTTAATCATCAATATCCTTAACACTGTACTTATCTACACTCTTCATTTTAGCTAAAATGTCAAGAACAAATTAAGATTTCTTCAAAGGCATATTAGGATCACCATGCACTAGAAAATTATATTTTATGTCATCCATAATTTTCACAGTCTTCTTCAATATTGTGGTCTTCCCAGTTATAATATAGAATAAAATACCAGAAGCAAAATGTATGATTATTTGAATTTAGGCAAAATTTAAGACAATATGTTCAGTGATCCTCAGAAACATTTGACTTATTCACCTCATTATTCCTCCTTCTCAAATGAAATCATAGATGTGCACAAATAACAAAAGCAAACGAACACACAAACGAATAACCATAATAACAAAAATATAGTTGTCCCCATTTTAAAAAGAGAAACAATGTTCACAGTCTTACCTATTGCAGTGATGTTCGTATAGTTTTCCAGTATCACATCTTTGTAGAGACTTCTGAGAAGGATCCAACAGAGCCCATTCTTCCCAAATAAAGTTGACCAGTAGATCATCTTTTGTCACTGTGAGATAAAACATCCCATAAAAATGTACATAAGAAAGCATGATGCTGAAATATTAGACATGTACATTTCATTGACAATGTTTTCAAATAACTTTGGTACTTCTTCTATGTTTCCTGACACAGAAGATAGAATATAATTATGATCACCAAACCATTTCTGAATACAACTATATAATGAGGTTCAACTCTGTCATTTCTTCACCCTTTTAATTGGTTATGCCCTTGCAAGAGAAAAGCCAATGAATAGACATAAAGAGACAAGCAAATAGATCAATAGTGCTAAGTTTATACATCAAAGAGAGTGTTTGAATAATTATTAGCTACAAAAAGCAATGAACAAGCTGGTTGGATTGATGAATGCATTTAATCTCAGCACTGAAGACAGAGAGGCAAAAATAATCTCATTGTATGTCAGCCTGGTCTATGCAATGATTTCTAGGAAGGCCAGAGTATTCCTTGCAAAAATCACAGAACCAAATGACAAGGAAAGAATCAAATCAGAATATTAAGTTCTTTACAATGAATTATACACTCACCTCATTTGTATATTCAACTTCCAAAACCTGAGGTGCCCCAGGTTTAACTGAAATATTAATAATATCTTACTAGCAGGAAAAGCAAGTTTGCACAATTAAAAATGCACAGATGAAAATATTAGCAATGTAAATATTGATGATGAATAGATTATCTTGACTGGAGAGCTGCCTCAGCAGTGAAGAGCAGTTGATGTTCTTGCAAAGAAGTATGCTCAATGGCCAGAACATACACAGGGCTCAAAAGTACCCATTAATCTAAGCTCAATGGTTCTGAGGCTCTCTTCTGGCTACTGGGAGGACAAGATGCAAATGAGATGTATATTTATGCACACAGGCAAAATACATTTATTTCAATGTACATTCAAAACCAATACAACAGGTATGAAGAATGTCATGCACCTACAATCCAATGACTCAGGAGGCTTAGGAAGTAATAATGACTATACCATCTATATATGCCATCCTGGAAAACAGAATGGTACACTCCACCTTATTTTAAAAAAATCAAGATGTAGGTGAAGCTCAGCATAACAGAAAATGCTTGAACTGTACAAAATCCTATATTTCAGGGCTATCATCCAGTAATATATAAATGAAAAAAAAATAAAAAAGGACAGGCTTGTTGGCATGTTGTACTCCATTTAGTACAAGCACCCAAGGACCAGATTCAGGTTGATATCTAAGTCTGAGGCCTACCTTGTATACACCCTTATTTTAAGGACAGCCCAATATACACAGGAAAGCATCGCCTTTTAGAAAAAAAACTAACAATAAAATAAAAATATGAAAATTTAAAGCCAGCAAAATTTTAGTCATATTGTTATTGTACAGTGTGCATAGGTTATCATTGTATTATTCAAACACTGATATCTGTGCGCACAAATCTGGTTGTCATCATTATTTTAATTATCTCATGTATCAATATTATGTAATCTTTGCTGCTCATTTACTCTCTGGTTTCTCAATAAAAGCTAATAAGCCAATGAATGAACTTGTGAGAGAATTAGGCAGGACCTCCTCCCAGCCATAGGACAGAAAAAGATAATGGGAGTGGGGACTCACTCTGGACAGTCCTGGAGATACATCATAAGAAAACACCCCTAGCCTAGAGACACAGATCAGTTCTAAAAGGCAAGCATCACTGGGATTTTGTCTGGGAAGTAATCAGATTACCTTAGACAATGAAAATAGATGAATACTGCTCGGTTATTAAGCCCTTAAATCTTGAGAAATAAATAAATATAATAGTCAAGATAAAAAATGTTTAAGAGATAGCTTTGTTCCTACAAAGCCACTAACATTTGGCATACCAACAAATGACAAGAACTCTCTTAGCATAAGAACTTAGAAACAAGTACCCTGGGTAAGTTCTCAGGCTAGAGCACATGGCTAAAGGAAACCTGGAACATGGCAACCAGAAGACCCCTCCTCCTCTTCTGTTTACCAAGTTTTCCTGATGGCCCTGATTGGCTAGTGAGTCTTGACTGACATGAGTAACTCTCTCAGGGTTAGAGTGTGCTAAAGCAACATAACATACTGGTTCCTGGGTAAGGATTCCAGTCTAGGGCCAGATCTTTCTCACTTCTGGAGAGATTTGTATTTCTATAGCACTTTTGCCTGTCTTCCAATATCCTAAACGTCTGTCTTCCTGACAGGCCCTTGTGGGGTTCCACCACTTCAGCTTACCTCTCCTCCCCTTTGAATGGAGTCACACTGTGGTCACCAGATCACAGTTACCAAGCATGCCTGTGCTCCCATTATGTCAGTAAGTAGGTGTTTTTCCTTATCTATGCTTGATTCAAAGTGGAAAATATTCATAGCACAACTTCCAGTAGAGTGAAAAATCTGTCCCACACATGGAAGGCTTCCCAGAATATTGACAATTAGAGATTTTAGGATACAAAAGATTATTTGTTCCTTTAAGCTAAACTATAACTGCTTTTCACCTGGTATGTATGGGACAACCCTGGGAGAAAAGCAAGAGACAGGTGACAAACACTATGGAGCACTCTTGTTAGCCAGCACATCTTCCTCAGTGGGAGTATTAAAAAAAATTCTCTTAACTGTGTTAGTAAAGATCAAAAGAATTGATAAAATGAATGTATGCACATACAAAGTGGATGTATTACAATGACTCAGGCTGTGATCCAACTAGTCCAAGAATTGCTGCTTACCTATGGAAAGATGAAGAAGACAGCAATGTTTCAGCCCGTGTGGCTGGATGACTCACCTGAGCTTTACAAAATTCCAGGACTTAAAAAAAAAAAGGTTCTAATTACAAACAAACAAACAAATAAACAAAAATCTGAACATGACAACCAGAGACTGGGAAAGGAGTCAAAGAGCAGACACAGGACATCTCTAAATTTCATTATATAGGTAGGCTGCAACCAGAAACTGTTGCCTATATTAAAGGTGGATCTTACCACTACAAAAGGTTCAGAAAAAAGTAGGGTTTCCCCATTTCAAAAGCTGTAATTAAACTAAAACCTCCATAGTACTCTCTGGTTTTCTATGAAGTCCACATGTAGTCAACTTGACTATCAAGGGTAACTATTGCAACATCCAACACAGAACAGCAGAGGAAGATTTTTTCTTTTTCTTTTTATTTATTTACATAATTCTTTATTTATTATTCATTAATATATATGTTTAATATTTGTAGACAACGAGAGCTTGGGAGACATCTCCAAAGCAATAATTTCATTAATAAAAGGAAAGAGAAAAAAGCATTGAGATTTTACTTAGGGATTCTAGGTATGTTCACATATGGGTTTGCTTGCTCCTAAATATACTTAGTTAAAACCTAGTGTGACCGTGGTCACAGCATAAAATGAGACATATCTAATGGTTTTCATCACAAAGTCATTCAGAAACATGTAAGTTACAAAAATGATGGGAAGAAATTACTCTGAACATGCATCTTCAGGAGCCAATGCTACATAAATTATGATGTGTGATCTAACAAATAGATGTATCATTGCCACAATTTCTCATATAAAAGACAGAGGACAACATTCAGACAACATTGAGAAAATGTCAATGATCAGCACTGTGAACACTTTTCTTAGAGAAAGAGTTTTGCTGTGCTATTCTATCCTCAGAATAAGGAGGGGTTTCCTCTTAGCAAACTGCCTCAGTGCAAAGCCACAGCCATTTCAATTCAGGACATAAAATATTTTAGTTTAACTAGAAATAACACTATAATTCTTAGGCTCTGACATCATTGAATGCAAATGAATTTCTTTTAAGCTTTAACTTTATTTTATATACATGGATATTCAACTGCTTGTGCTTCTGTGAATTGTCAACAGAATCCAGAAGGCAGGAAATGCTTGGGAATATACCTACAGCAAATGCTTAGTTAATGTGTGTTATCTGAGGATGAAACCTGTGTCCTGTGTAGTAACGCCCATTGCCCTTATGTCCCAGGAAAAATGTTAGTCACTTTTTATATAATATTGACAATTGTACATTTTAATAAAAATATTTTAGGTCACTTTCCCCCTTAATCTTCTCTAAATTCCTTCCAAATATTTTCCCAGCTGATTTGTTTTCTGTTGAGTATGTACAATTTAGTATGCAAAAATATATGAATAAAAATTTTCTGAGTATATTTTGTTGTATGCATGTACAGGATATGCCATGTTGCACTGAATATTCAAATAGCGAGCTCATCATTCCATGAAGCTAATTCTTAAAATTGCTGGAGATTTTCACTCTTTAATGAGCAAGAGGATATTGGGGACCAGTTATACACACTGGTCACTATGGAACGTAGGAATATTATTCTTACAGGGGACTCTCCTCAATGAAGTTGAAAAAATACCTGCAATAAATCTGAAAGGCTCAGAGTGCATTTTGTTAATGACATAGGGACCTCATCCCTTTCTGAAGGCAGACCTTATCTACTTTTATCTATAGAGAAGAGCCTTATCTATAGAGAAGACCTTCTGCAGATGCATTTTTTCAGACTCTTTCATCCCTTACTTGTTAACCATCCTTAGGGGGGATGTTCAGTTTTCTTTAAGGCAGACTGACCTCTATTAGTAATGCACCAGATTAAATTCTAGTATATATATATATATATATATATATATATATATATATATATACACATATACATATACATATATATATGTACATATGTACATATATGTACATATACATATATATGACACACTCTCATGGTCACCAGTACTTTGTAAAATGGTTTCTATTTAGTCTAAATTTAAACTATGTCATGCACTTAGATAAGAACTGATTGGACTCATTGTATCCTGAAAATCATTCCTTAAATTGTACTGTATTTTAAATGTGCTGGCAATGATTTGGCTGGAATTATACTCCCCATGTCTGTTCCGGTTTGACAAAGCCAGCTTCATGATTATCTCTTAGCATGGTTCATTTCCCTAACTGATCCTAAGGGGACACCCTCAACTAAAGTTGGATCCCCAAGTGACCCAGAATGTTCTGTTCATCAAAGAATTTAGTTTGATTGTACTTCTCTGCTGGGAGCCATGGCCTTAACTATGGCCTAGTGAAAACTTACTAGCTTACACTTACAGCCCTGAGAGGACATGTGCAGTCTAACAGAATATTTGTGAGTGTGGAGGACATTGTGACCCTTGGTTCCAGGAACTGAAGAATGCCACCAGCTCTCCCCTGCCTGGGTCCTTCCCTGTACCTTGAAGCTTTCTCCTGCTTGTGCTTATATTGCCGTCCCTGAAGTAAAGTTTTTGGAGCTTGATCAGACAACTGTCTTACTCTCATTCTTTGTGTCTCTTGTCTCTTTCAGTCTCCCTCTCTCTTGCCCTAGGACCCTGTTGAATACCCTGTGGGTCTGGGCAGTAGGTGACAAGTGACAAAATGGCTGTAGTAGATATAAATTATCTGAATTAAGAGAGATAAGTTCACAGACTGAACACATAGCAATTAGAATTTCTCTGAAAATTAAAAATATAATACAATAGAAGTTGAAATACCAACCCTTAAAATACTCTTAAGTATTTATAGTATTGGTATAAGGAACAACAAAATGACCAACCCTAGTGAGTTGATATACTACTTGTAGCATGATTGATGTGTCTTTGTATGTTAGAGGAGACTATGCAAATAATCCAGAAATAAAACTTGGGCCATTGGAGGTTCACAAAAGTAGACAAAGAAATTCAAGTTTGTGATCTATCCACTACTTGTATATTACCCAAAACATTAAATTTCTATGAAATTGTCTAAATTAAAAATAGAACTTTTAGCCTTTCTGCCTGGTCCTTTCCGCTAGGGTAGACTGCTAGCTGGTCTGCTCCTGTGAAAATCCTGTGTACTCAGCCCAGCCAGGTAACTGACACCATAGCCTGAGTCAGCCCAGGAGATCTGCTGTACCTAGGGCAACTGAACAACTGATCATTAGTTTGTCTGCTCCTCTGAAGACACCACAGCTTGAAGGCATCCCAGGAGCTCCTCTGTACACTAGGCGATTGGGCAATAGACACCACAGTCTGAAGACTTCCCGGGGACTCAGTGGCACACAGAACAACTGATCCTACAAACTGAAAGCCTCCCTGGAGTTCTGCTACACACAGGGAAACAGAAACCAGAGTCTGTACCCCCTCTCTAGCACCCCCATCCCCACCCCATGGAGAACATCTTCACACAGGATAACAGCTTGACTGCTCCTCTGAAGACTCAAGAATCTGAAGGCCTCCCAGGAGATCTACTGCAGCAAGGGCAATAGATCAGCAGCTTCCCTGCACCTGTGAAGAGCATGTAGTTGGAAGGCCACAAGGGGTCTGCTACAGCCAAGGATGCAGGCCTACCTTGAAACTTGAAGCAACCGAGGGACAAAAGAGGCAGACTCCAGACAGAGTCACCCAGACCAGCAAACAAGATGGATAACCAGATGGTAAGAGGCAAGTGCAAAATCATAAGCAACAGAAGCCAATATACGTGGATATCATCAGAACCCAGTTCTTCCACCACAGCAAGCCCTGAATACACCAACACACCTGAAAATCAGGCAGCTGACCTAAAATCCTATCTCATGAAGATAATAGAGTCCTTTAAGAGGGATATAATTGTAATGATTTTAATAACAAATTTAATCTTTGTGTCAGATTTACATGGTAGTTTTTCTCTCTCATATATCATAATAGAAATTATTTTTATAATTTAAGAACAGAAAGTGCTACTTAATATCTCAGAAAATGCTAATGTTATCCACTTTTTACATTAATCTTGAAGTTACATATACTAACATGTCATGTAATTTTAAATTATCCTTGAAATCTTAAACAAAAACTAAAAATCACATCTATTTTATATTTTCAGGATTCATAACAGGAGATTTTATAGATTTCTATTGTTTTGAAAAATCTAAAGCTCAACATTTCTTAGGTACCAGAAAAACAAACAAATGAAAATATTCTGGCCATGCACCTGTGGAATGGTAGGGCATCTTTTGCGTATATTCCCAAGAATGGGGTAACTGGGTATTCAGGTAGATCAATTTCCAATTTTCTGGGAAACCTCCAGATGGATTTTCAGAGTGGTTGTACCAGTTTGCAATCTCACTAGCAATAGAGGAGTGTTGCTCTTTCTACACATTCTTGCCAATGTTACTTGCTGTTACTTGAGGTTTTGATTTTAGCCATTCTAATTGGTGTAAGGTGGAATGTCAGGGATGTGTTAATATGCATTTCCCAGATGACTAAGGGCTTTGAACATCTATTTACATGCTTCTTGGCCATTTGAGATTCTTCTGTTGTGAATTCTTTTCACTCACTAATAAGTGGATATTACCAAAACAGTACAGAATACTCAGGATACAATCCACAGTAGTCAAGAAGGTTAACAAGCTGAAGGGCCCAAGTGATGATGCCTCAATCCCACTTAGGAGCAAAAAGAAAGCAATCAAGGGGTAGGGGGAGTAGGAGAGAGGAAGGGACCTGGGAGGGAGAGGGAACATGGAGGGAAAAAGGGGAACATGATCAGGTATTATGGGGGGAACAGGAAATTAAAAAAAAAAAATCTGCCTCTGGCCAACAAAGATAATGAAAATAAATCCCACAGAAAAATAACAGCTAAGAAAAGGTAGTTTAACTATCAAATTATTACTGTGGAATATTGTAAATGCCTAAAGATGCTAAAACACAGTTATACGTCCAAAAAAGATAGAGAAACCCGTCATTAGATAACTAAAGAAAATTAAAATAAATTAAAAAGCAAGAAACCAAGATACTATTGCTAATGCCAAGAAGTGCTTAGTGACAGGAGCCCAGTATAGGTGTCCTCTGAGAGACTCTACCAGAGCATGAACAATACAGATGAGAATGCTCACAGCCAATCTTTGGACCAGGCATGAGGACCTTAGTGGTGGTGGAGTTAGAGGAAGGACTGAAGGAGCTGAAGGGGTTTGCAAGCCCATAGGTAGAACAACAATATTAAGCAACTAGATTCCCCCTTCAAAGCTCCCAGGGATAAAGCCACCAATAAAAGAGTACACTTGGAGGGACCCATGGCCCCAGGTGCATATGTAGCAGAGGATTCCTTATCTGGCATCACAGGGAGGGGAGGCCCTTGGTCCTGTGAGGGCTCAATGCCCCAGCAAAGAGGGATGCTAGAGGAGTGAGGTGTGAGTGGATGGGGGGAGCACCCTCTAAGAAGCAGGGGGAGGGATGATCAGATAAGGGGTTTGCAGAGGAGAAAATAGGGAGGGGGATAACATTTGAAATGTAAATAAATAACCAATAAAAAAAGAAAAATTTAATTTTCTTTATATCACTAATACTCAAGTAGTAAAGATTACAAAATTAATTAACAATGAAATATTTAATTATTTAATTGGTAAAATTATAAATCTTGATTTAAATATTGGCATGGATAAGAAAAACTGCTTTAATGGATGACAATTTATAAAACAAACAAATAAACAAAACCATCTAAATAGTATTAATGATATTCTACTGATATCCATCAAAATAGAAGATTCATGAATACTTAAAAGAATTTATCATTGACTTGATGATGATACTGTTCTCTTCACATGTGGGATCTGTTCACAAAGACTTTCCTTATTTTTTCAATTTTATTATTTAATTAAAATAAAATTACTTTCCCTTCTCTTTCCTCTTTTCTCCCTCCAAACTTTTCTATATCCCCTCCCTCAGACCCCCTTCAAGTTTCATCCCACTCACTCCCTCAGGTTGATAGATTCTTATACTTTTATTGTTGTTATATATGTATATACATATAATTCATATATACATACTGTCATACAGTATCATTTATACATACAACTTGCAGAGTACATTTTTGTTTTCTGTGTGCACATGGTTTTAATATTAACCAGTAATCAGCAGGCTTAACCTTGGGAGGTCAGTTCTCAATCTCTCAGCTGTCATAATTGGCCCTTATTCCTCATCAATTGGTGGGCTTATGAGTGTTTCCACTACCACCTTTGTGTGTCTATTGATACTGTCATTGTTCATATCTTATTTACGCAGCCTTATTCTTGAGGTAATATGGATGTAGCATCCCTGAATTTCTAGGAAACAGTTTCAAAGCAAACTTCTAGGTCATCTTGCTTTCTCAATATTTGTTCCTCCTTTTCAACTATGTTGGAGCCATAGTTGCAAGTTCTAAATATATTCTTTGTGGGTGGGATATTCCATGACCCATTTATCTCTTCTTTATATCTCATTATAGGTTTCTATCATGATCTCTACTATCTGTAAACAGAAGCTTTGTTGATGAGGAGTGATAGCTATAATTATCTGTGGATATATGGAAAAGAATTAAGATGAAACTAGTAATTACACTGGTCTATGTAAAGTGGTAGTAGTAGTTTATCTCCTAAGATCCACAACCTCATTAACTTCGGTTACCTGATTATGTTTTTAGTACAAATCTTGATTTCTCTTCTGTTGAACAAATTCAAGTCAAAATAGACAATTGTTGCTTACTGTCAAGATGTGAGGGTCACTATTGTACATCTAGGAATATCATACTAGGATGGTCCTCTTTGATGTTCATAAGCATTAAAGCTGAATCAGACCATGGGTTACTTTCTTCCCTTCCCTGGAAGCAGACACTCTACTATATGGTATTTGAAAGCTAGACAGTATTGAAGGGATTTTTAGGTTAGATTCAGCTTGATGTTTTTGTATCCTGAGTATGAAGCATACAATGTCTTCAGCTAAAAGTCCTCATCTCTTATCTATAAAAGGTCATCAATGGTAAAACAATGGTCTCTGTATTGTTTGGGAGTCACTTGGATTACATTGACTTAGACTTCTCATACCAGATCCTGCTGCTTCTGTTAGACAGAAAAAAAAGTGTGTGTGTGTGTGTGTGTGTGTGTGTGTGTGTGTGTGTATTAAAATGAAGACATAGATCTAGGAAGAGAAAATTAGGACCTCACTGAAATATTTTGAAGAGCAATTTTGTAAATGATGATAAATTATACCAGAATAAAGAATAAACAATTTGCAAAAAATATTGTCATTAAATTAATAGCCATATTAGCAGAGTACCTGAGTATTTATATGGATAGTTGAATTATTTTAACCATATATTATTAATTATAACTTACAAAAATGCCATTAAAGCTATGAAAATACATAATTGTTTGGATATATTTGAAGGATTCATTTACATGTTTTGTTGATATTATTAATTTATTTTGTTTTGTTTTGTTAAGTTTTGAAGTGGTAGAGATTGAACTTAAGGCCTGTTGCATATTGGACCAAGCTACTAGTAAGTGTATATCCAGCTCTTAGATTGTGTGTGTGTGTGATTTTTCAGTTTTAATGTTTTTTTTTTCCTTTAAGGATCTCACACATGTTTGAAATGAAATTATTCTGGGTACCATAACCATCACACATCTCAGTCTTTTCCCTCATCTAACTTTAACATCCTTTTCAAGTTCATTTCAATATTCCTGAATTTTTACTTTGATTTTTCCTTTCTTTTTTGTTTTTGAGAACCATTGCATTTACCCTAAAATGCTAAGATTTATAAACACAGACAGGCCATCCTTCCACCTTGATTCAGAGAAGCTTTCTCTCCCATAAGCAGTGGTGTAAACAGGGACCCAGACCTGTCCTGAGGATGAGGATCAGTGGTGATTGAGTGCTATCTCTTTTTTTTTCTCTTTTTCTTTTTATTTTAGATATTTTCTTTATTTACATGCGAATTTCTCCATTCCCAGTTTCCCCTCCA
>NW_022196902.1:7857749-7870022 GCF_008632895.1 Mastomys coucha
ATTAGAGAAAGGACCAATGGAACTGAGGGGTTTGCAGCCCCTTAGGAGGAACAACAATATGAACTAACGAGTGCTAACTCTTAAACAGCTGGGAGAATACAGTTCCAAGACCAGACCTGGTCATTTGATGAAAATGTGTGATGAGATGAAATGACAACTAATACTTAAATATACTGAGGCATACTGAAAATGAACGAACTGTGAAATTATAGGATATACAGGAATCTAAATAATATTAGCTGTTTGCTACCTGTGCACATTTTGACACCAACCTGCATGTATATCACAAGAAGAAGTGTCAGTTATACAGAAACCAAGAAAGATTGGCCAGATTTAGAAATCACCTTGTTGAGATTTGATTTGAAAACATGTATCTTTTAAGCAAAACAAAATTAAAAATTATAAAACAAAAGTTCAAAATCAATCTGTAAACTGAAGCTTTTGTGACCCAAATGAATTTCAAAAATGCTCCCAAGAAACATGTGTGTGAGGGAAGTGTTCATTGACTTGAGCAAGGCATTGGAGGAGCTTGTCATCTGTAATTTGGCATATGTTTCATCTTTCCAAGGAGAAGGGAAAACAGGAATCACAGCTGAAACAATCAAAGTACTCATGTCATCATTTAAAACTCTATATAGAACAAGAGATATGAAAATAGAGACCAAATAGTAACATGGACGCAAAGACCATTACAAATTTCTGACACATGTAAAGGCCAATGACTGCACTTAAAATAGATAAAGGACCACAGTTCCATATACATGAAGCAGAAATGTCTGTACAACCATCTATGGCTGTGCACTTCAGAACTAAGGGTTTTAAAATGTTTATATTTTAGATATTTATGAAAGGAAAAGAGATTAGTATCTGCTTATGAATATTTTTCACAAACATTTTGTGTCTAGCAATATACCTTTGAAACAATCTGGCATTTTTTAAAGTTATCATATAGAAACAAATATATTATAATGAACTCAATGAAATAGGTCTTATCTCTGAAAGTAAAAATTTGTTTCTAACTACATATATTAACAAATTAAGTGTGAACAGTAAAACAGTAAGCCTCCTTAATGAAACTTGGGCAAGTTCATTAGGTAATATATTACTAGACTCTTATATCTGGTATATATATATACATATATATATATATATATATACACATACATATATATATCCTCAAAATAACAATATACATAAAAATATTAGTTTAGGAAAAACAGTATTAACATCATGTTTACAAAGAAAGAGCAATTCAGAAAGCTTTATAGCTTAAATTAAAATAATTATATTTGAAATGAATGAAGCCTGGTAACTGAAGTGAAGTGCTGTTATGATTCTTTCTTTCTAGTCCGGTCAGCTGCAGATTCTAAATCCTTCATGCTCAACAAAGATTCCATAGATGCATGCTGTAGACTTTGAAATCAAGGAAAATAGTAGATGGGGAAATGGCTCATCAGATAAAACACGTGCCATAAAAGTTTGAATTCCTGAGTTTGCCTACCCAGAACCCACACTGAAGAAGGCAGCCAGCAGCCTCTCTTTATTCCAACACTTGGAAAACCAAAGCAGGACATGCCTTAGCAGCTGGCTACATCTAATAGCCAAGCAAACTAGCTTCAGGTTCAGCAAGCGATACTATATCAGTAAATAAAGTAGGGAAGACTCCAGAGAGAACCTGTAGTTCAATATACACCCAAACAAACAAGAAAATAAAGCATTTCATGTATTTTATTTCTTCCAAATCCAATCTACAGTTTACGGACAACAAACTTTGGCCAAGATATACCTAATGTGATTAATAATGATAAAAGAAAACTTTAATAACTTGATAATACTTCTTAATTGAGTATTTTCTATAGTTTAATGTATAAAATGCAAAGGATCTTGACTCTATATAGTATGCACAATTTGGGGGGTATTATAACTAGTGAGATAGTGAAAATAGAACCCAAATGATTGACTACTCAGTTAACAAGTTTCCTTAATTCACAACACTGAGAAGTCATGATTTAAGAATGGTATACTGGACCAGATTTCCTAGCACAAGAACTTCCTGAAGGATTTATTTAATATACTAATTTTCTACCCTCCTTTCTGTTCAAACAAATCACTTTCAATTTTTTTTTGGAAGATAGTAGTCAATAATTCTTAAAGTTGAATACATTTGAGATTATTCTCAAAGGCTGAGAATACATTTTGCCTCAATCTGTGAACTACAGTCCCTTTGTATCTTTTAGTGTATGTCTGAAAACATAATGGTGACTGTAGAAAATGAGATAATGCCAATAGTCATGAATGATGCAAATTTCTTATAAAATTTTATGGACTTCAGTAGATTAGCAGAAGGCTAAGGAAATGTGCATAAGGCAGAGAAGAGTGAAAAAAAGTCATTGTGAATTCAGTTAATGACTCCTGAATATAGATGTAGCTTTTAGGTTCGTTGATCACAATGGGATTATAACATCAAGGCTTTCTATTGTAAGATTTTGCCTGTACAGACAATCTGCTCTATCTCCTTTGGCTAGGATATGTGAGACAGTTGGCAAGTCTTTCAAGTCACTTTTGATTTTCAGAATCTACCATGTGTTTAAAAGACAAATACAAATAAATAAAAATAGAACACATCATTAGATGATTAAAGAATCCCCATTCATTCCTTAGTTTTTAATGCCAAACTCTGATTTTACCCCATCCCTTTTCCCACTAAACCCCTCTCACACACAAACACATTGACACACATGCATACAAAACAACCATACACATTTAAAAATGTACACATGCACACACAACATATATATACACACAGAAATAAGCTCATGCAGATGTGAACATGCACACACACACCTCCACATACACACACACCTCCACTTTCTAGCTTAAAGCAGTACTTTTGGCTTATACTTTTGAACATTCTTTTCCTTTGTCTTTGTCCTTTATTGCAGTAATAAAGTATCAAAATTCAAGGAGAAATACCTGGAACACAGTAATTCCTAGGGCATATGAGTAGGTTTTGGCTTATCATGTTCTAATTTAGGATTTTCAACTTATTATGTTCAACATGATACTCACATAGTTTTTCACTTATAATTTGATGTTTACAAAGTCACAGGAGGTAACTAATTCTAATTTCTTTACATTTGATGACTTGAGGAATGTGTAGACAAATAGAAATATTTTAAACACTTAAGGTACATTAGGATAAACATGATGCTTGGTTAGTTACATACACTAAGTATATTTTAAATTATGTTTGATACATGACAGATTTAGTATAACCATGTTCATATGAGTTTTTGCATCTTTTTTAAAGAAGTATTTATTTATGTATATGAGTACACTGTAGCTATCTTCAGACACACCAAAAAAGAGCATCAAATTCCATTAAAGGTGGTTATAGTCACTGGCTCTGCACCTAATACCACAACAACCAGAGGAAGCTAGATTCCCAGATGATCTAACATGTCCATGATCACAAGACTTCAGGAGTTTGGTCACACTAGGATTTCAGGATCTCAAAAGCAACTTGACTCCCTGGAGCTCTGACATACTCAGGGTCTCAGGGTCACAGGATCACAGAATCACAGGATCACAGAGACAACTAGACTCTGAGGAATTCTGAAACAACCAAGATCACAAGAGGGACAGTCTCTAGTCAGAGACAGCAAGGACAAGTGGCACTAAGGATAAACAGATGGCAAGAAGAAAGCATAAGAACATAAGCAGCAGAAAACCAAGGCTATTCAGCATCATCAGAACTGAGTTCTCCAAGCACAGCAAGTCTTAGATACACTATCACACTAGAAAAGTAAGATTTATATTTAAAAATCACTTCTCATCATGATGATAGAAGACTTTAAGATGGACATAAATAACTCCCTTAAAGAAATACAGGAAAATACAAGTAAACAAATAGAAGCCTTAAAGAGGAAACACAAAAATCCATTAAAGAATTACAGGAAAGCACAACCAAACAGATGAAGGAATTGAACAAAAGAATCAAGATTCAAAAATGGAAATAGAAACAATAAAGAAATCAGAAAGGGAGACAACCCTGGAGTTAGAAAACCTAGGAAAGAGATCAGGAGTCATAGATGCAAGCATCACAAAAAGAATGTAAGAGATAGAAGAGAGAATCTCAGGAGCAGAATATACAATAGAAAACATTGACACAACAGTCAATGAAAACCACAAAAAGCAAAAAGCTCCTAACCCAAAACATCCAGGAAATTCAGGACACAGTGAGAAGACCAAACCTAAAGATAAGAGGTACAGAAGAGAGCAAAGATTCCCAACTTAAAGGGCCAGTAAATATCTTCAACAAAATTATAAAATATTTTCCTAACCTAAAGAAAGAGATGCCCATGAACATACAAGAAGCCTACAGAACTCCAAATAGACTGGACCAGAAGATAAATTCCTCCTGTCACATAATAATCAAAAGACCAAATGCACTAAACAAAGAAAGAATATTAAAAGCAGTAAGGGGAAAAGCTTAACTAACATATAAAGTCAGATCTATCAGAATAACACTAGGCTTCTCAACAGAGGCTATGAAAGCCAGAAGATCCTAGTCAGATGTCATACAGACCCTAAGAGAACACAAATGTCAGCCCAGAGTACTATAGCAAGGAAAACTAAATTACCATAGATGGAAAAACCAAGATATTCCATGACAAAACCAAATATACAAAGTATCTTTCCACAAATGTAACCCTACATAGGATAATACATATAAAAGTCTGACACAAGGAGGGAAAATACACCCTAGAAAAAGCAAGAAAGTAATCTTCTTTCAACAAACACAAAAGAAAATAGCCACACAAATGTAGTAATTTCACTTCTAACAACAAAAATAACAGGAAGCAACAATCACTTCTCCTGAAATCACTTCTCCTTAATGTCTCCACATCAATGGACTCAATTCCCAAGAAAAAGACATAGACTAAAAAACTTTATACATTAAATGGACTCAGCATTTTGTTGCTTATAGCAAACACAATTCAGTGACAAAGACACTACCACAGAGTAAAAGGCTGGAAAAAAATTTCTAAACAGATGGTCCCAAGAAATAGTGTAGAGTAGCCATTTTAATATCTAATAAAATTGACTTTCATCAAAAGTTATCAAAAAAGATAAGAAAGAAGAGTTTGTACACATCAAATGGAAAATCAACAAAGAAGAACTCTCAGTTCTGAACACTCCAAATGCTCCAAATGCAAGGGCACCCACATTCATAAAAGAAACTTTACTAAAGCTCAAAGCACACATTTCACCTCACACAATAATAGTGGCAGACTTTAACATCTCTGTCTCATCAATGAACAGATCATGGAAACAGAAACTAAATGGAGATACTATGAAATTAACAGAAGTTATGAACCAAAAGGATTTAACAGATATCTATAGAAGATTTCATTATAAAACAAAAGACTTTACCTTCTTCTCAAAACCACATAGTACCTTCTTGAAAATTGACCATATAATTGCACACAAAACAGTCCTCAACAGATACAAGAAGACTGAAATTATCCCATGCATCCTATCAGAACACTGTGGACTAAGGCTGGTATTCAATAACAACAAAAACAAAGGAGAGCTCACATACACATAGAAGCTGAACAACACTCTACTCAGTGATAACTTGGTCAAGGAATAAATACAGAAGTTAAAGACATTTTAGAATTTAATGAAAATGAAGGTGGATCATGCCAAAACATATGGGACACAGTGAAAGTAGTGCTAAGACGAAAATTCATAGCTCTAAGTGCTTCCAAAAAGAAACTAAAGAGAGCATGAACTAGCAGCTTGACATCAAACCTGAAAGCTCTAGAACAAAAAGAAGGAAAAACACCCACAAGGGGTATACAGCAGGAATTGTTTAAACTCAGGGCTGAAATAAACCAACTAGAAACAAAAAGAACTATACAAGAATAAACAAAACCAGGAACCAGTTCTTTGAGAAAATTAACAAGACAGATAAACCCTTATCCAGACTAAACAGAGGGTACAGAGCCAGTATCCAAATTGACAAAATCAGAAATGAAAAAGAAGACATAACAACAGAAGCAAAGAAATTAAAAAAACATTATCAGATCCCACTACAAAAGCTTATGCTGAACAAAACTGGAAAATCTAGGTGAAATGGACAATTTTCCTGACAGATGCTAGGTACCAAAGTTAAATCAGGATCAGATAAACCATCTAAACTGCTCTATATCCTCTGAAGAAATAACAGCAGTCATTAAAAGTCTCCCAACCATCAAAATCCCAGGATGAGATGGGTTTAGTGCAGAATTCTATCAGACCTTCAAAAAAGACCTAAAACCAACACTCTTCAAACTACTTCACGAAAGAGAAACAGAAAGAACACTACCCAATTCATTCTGTGAAGCCACAATTGTACCTAAACCACCCAAAACCCCAACAGAAAACTTCAGGCCATCTTCCTTTATGAATGTTGAGGCAAAAATACTCAATAAAATTCTCACAAACCAAATCCAAGAACAAATGAAAACAGTCATCCATCATGATCAACTTGGTCAAGGGATCCTAGGGATGCAGGGATGGTTCAATATTTGGAAATCCATCAATGTAACCCATTATTTAAACAAACTCAAAGAAAAACTACATGATTATTTCATTAAGCATTGTGAAAGCATATGAAAAAATTTAAAACCCCTCCATAGTAAAAGTCTTGGAAAGATTAGGAATCCAATGCCCATACCTAAACATAGTCAAAACAATATACAGCAAACTAGTACCTAATATCAAATTAAATTGAGAGAAACTTGAAGCAATCCCACTAAAATCAGGGACTAGATGAAGCTGCCCACTGTGTACCTGACTATTCAATATACTACTTGAAGTCCTAGCCAGAGCAATTAGACAACAAATGGATGTCAAAAGGATACAAATTGGAAAGGGAGAAGTCAAAATATCACTATTTGCAGATGATATGATAGTATACTTAAGTGACCCCAAAAATTACACCACAGAGCTCCTAAATCTGGTACAACTTCAGCAAAGTGGTTGGATATACAATTAACTCAAACAAATCAGTGACCCTCCTCTACTCAAAGGAAAAACAGGCTGAAAATGAAATTAGGGAAACAACATCCTTCCCATTAGTCACAAATAATATATAATACCTTGGTGTGACTCTAATGAAGCAAGGGAAAGATCTGTATGACCAGAACTTCAAGTCTCTGAAAAAAGAAATCGAAGAAGGCATCAGAAAATGAAAAGATCTCCCACAATCATGTATTGGCAGGATTAACATAGCAAAAATGGCCAGCTTGCCAAGAGCAATCTACATATTCAATGCAATTCTCATCAAAAATCCAAATCAATTCTTCACAGAGTTGGAAAGAGCATTTTGCAGATTCATCTGGAATAACAAAAAACCTAGGATAGGGAAAACTATTCTCAACAATAAAAGAACTTCTGGTAGAATCACCATTGCTGACCAAAAGCTCTACTACAGAGCAATTGTGATAAAACAACAACAACAAAAAAAAACTGCATGGTATTGGTATAGTGACAAGCAGGTGGATCAATGGAATAGAACTGAAGACCCAGAAATAAACCCACACACCTATGGTGACTTGATCTTTGACAAAGTAGCTAAAAACATCCAGTGGGAAAAAAAAGGCAGCATTTTCAGCAAATGGTGCTGGCTCAACTGGCAGTTAGTGTGTAGAAGAATGCAAAGTGATCCCTTCTTATCTCTTTGTACAAACCTCAAGTCCAGGTGGATCAAGGACCTCCACATAAAACCACACACACTGAAACTAATAGAAAAGAAAGTGGGGAAGAGACTTTAGCACATAGGCACAGGGGAAAATTTCCTGAACAGAATACCAATAGCTGATGTTGTAAGATCAAGAATTGACAAATGAGATCTCATAAAGTTGCAAAGCTTCTGTAAGGCAAAGGACTCTGTCAAGAGGACAAAATGGCTACCAACAGATTGGAAAAACATCTTTACCAACCCTATATCTGATAGAGGGTTAATATCCAATATATACAAAGAACTCAAGAAGTTAGACTCTAGAGAACCAAGTAACCCTATTAAAAATGAGGTACAGAGCTGAACAAAAAATTCTCAGCTGAGGAATACTGAATGGCTGATAAGCACCTAAAGAAATGTCCAGCATCCTTAGTCATCAGGGAAATGCAAATCAAAACAACCCTGAGATTCTACCTCACACCAATCAGAATTGCGAAGACCAAAAACTCAGGTGACAGCAGATACTGGTGAGGTTTTGGAGAAAGAGGAACATTTCTTCATTGCTGGTAGGATTGCAAGCTGGTACAACCCCTCTGGAAATCAGTTTGGCAGTTCCTCTGGAAAATTGGACATAGTACTAACAAAGGTCCCAGCTATACTACTCCTGGGCAAATACCCAGAAGATGCTTCAACATGCAATAAGGACACATGCTCCACTCTGGTCATAGCAACCTTATTTATAATAGCCAGAAACTGGAAACAACCCAAATGTCCCTCAACAAAGGGACACAGAAAATGTACATTTACACAATGGAATAATTACTCAGCTATTAAATAGAATGAATTTATGAAATTCTTAGGGAAATGGATGGGTCTGGAGAATTTCTTCCTGAGTGAGGTAACCCAATCATAAAAGAACACACATGGTATGTACTCACTGATGACTGGATATTAGCCAAGAAGCTTGGACTACCCAAGATACAATTCACAAACCACAAGAAACTCAAGAGGAAGGAAGATCAAAGTGTGCATACTTTGATCCTTCTTAGAAAGGGGATCAAAATATCCATGGAAGGAGTTGCAGAAACAAAGTATGGAGCATAGACTGAATGAAAGACAGTCCAGAGACTGCTCTACCTGGAAATCCTTCCCATATCCAATGACCAAACCCAGACACTATTGTGGATGCCAGCAAGTGCTGGCTGACAGAGCCTGATATAGCTGTCTCCTGAGAGGCTCTGACAGTACCTGCCTAATACAGATGTAGAGGCTCACAGCCATCCATTGGACTGAGCACAGGGTCCCCAATGAAGGAGCTAGAGAAAGGACCCAAGGAGCTGAAGAAGTTGCAGCCCCTTTGAAAGAAACAACAATATGAACTAACCAGTATGCCCAGAGCTCCGAGGGGCTACACCACCAACCAAAGACTACACATGGTTATACTCATGGCTCCAGTTGCATATGTAGCAGAGGATAGCCTAGTCAATCATCAATTGGAGGAGAGGCGCTTGGTACTGTGAAGGTTCTATGCCCCAGTGTAGGGGAGTGCCAGGGCCAGGAAGAGAGAGAGGGTGGATTGGTGAGCAGGGGGAGAGGGAGGGAATAGGGCTTTTTTTTTTTTTGGAAGGGATATCATTTGAAATGTAATAAAAAAAATCTAATTAAAAATAAATTTAAAAAGATAAAGGTACATAAAAAAAACCTCATTAATAAGTGGTGACCACAGCTAAACATAGAATTCTCAACTGAGGAAACTAGAGTGGCCAGGAACCACCTAAACAAATGTTCAACAACCTTAGTCATTAGGGAAATGCAAATCAAAATGAGTCTGAGATTCCACCTTACACAAGTCAGAATAGCTAAGTGGGTGGGATAGGGGGGTTTCTTGTGTAGGAGAGGCTGGGAAAGGGGTAAAATTTGAAATGTAAATAAAGAAAATATCTAATAAAAAAGAAAATTTGAGGACTAGTCATGTTAAATTTATTATTCATGGAGTAAATATGAGTATTTGAATAAAAAACCAATAAAGTAGTAAAGTGCTTACTTTATGGTAAACATCTCTATATTGCATACAAGATTTTTGATTCAGTTGTAAGTACTTTTTGTAGTATTTGTCTTTCTAGTTGCTTAAAGAAAAATGTGTTTGCATTTTTTCACTGTGAAGTCTATACTCTACTATGTCAATGAAGTCACAGCTACAGGAGCTTGAAGCAGCTGATTAAATTGTGACCCTATTTCCAGGAGAGAGCCATGAATTTATGCTTTTATGAATTCATTGCCTTCTGCTATAATAAGGTATAATCTGAAATTATGAAACAAATATTCTTTTCCATTAAGTTCCTTTTTTGGGTATATTTTGTTGCAGCCACAGAAATGAAATTATGACAGAAATTGTTACCCAGAATTAGGGCTGTTGCTGTGATAAATCTGACCATGTGGTTTGTATGCTTTCAGTTTCTCAGCAGCACCACCACATAAGAATTTAGAACTTTGGGATGGAAATGCCACTGAATTATTCAAGTAGAGCTTAACTGGCCTCTTTAATGGAAGCTTGGAAGGCAGTAATACTGAAAGATACATGGGCAGTGGAGTCTCAGATCATGAGGTCTCAAGAAGAACAAGGCTCTATCAGGTCCTGTGTAAGATTCGTAGAGCCAAGTCTTACATCCAGGATGTAGTCCTACTTACAAAGACACAGAGACAGAGATCACTGCAATCTGCATGAGATTTTTAATAATCCAGTATACTGGGGTTGTCCAGCATTCAGGCAAAGGCAACCCTGAGAAATAAAAGCACATACTTTTTATACTCTCCCAGAACATAGGTTTACAGCATGAGTTGGTTATCTCTCATTGGTGGAGCACATTGTTCTTTGTTTCTACTGACCAATGTCCCCCAGGAGAGGAGGAGATACCTGTTGCAAGTAGGAGGGATGGGGTGAGGGGAGATCCACCCCCTCCTGCGGATGTTTCCTGGAAATGGGCATTTCTCCCCACAATTAGGGCATCTCTTGTGGATGGATGTTTGTTCAGTAAACCTTTCTGAAGCTCTCTGTCTTTAGGCTTAATGGACATTCCTGGCTCCTCAGTATTTTATGAGGTATCCCTGTTTGCTCAATTCTTGTACCTGGTCTTGGGGCCATTTGAGAATTTGGATCATGAATTTGGTTTCATTTTTTGTCTCCATCCAGAGTATATGTATAAAATTAAATAAGATAATGTTCTAATGTATTTGACAAAAGAAAACTGTGGACACTATTAAAGTTTCAGAAGGGGAGAGTACAAATAATAAACCAGACACAGTTCTTAAGGAATTATCTCCTACTAGTTCCCTGATTGCAGTTCCCATGAGTTCAAGTCAGTTGATTCTGAGGGCCCTGTTCTCTTCGTATATCCTTAACTTCTCTGGTTCCTCGAGTCCTCCCTCCCAGTTCTAGCAGAACTCCCCAATCTCTAGCTAATGTTTGACTATTGTACTATTTATCTGCTCCCATCAGTTGCTGTTGGATGAACTCTCTCTCTGGTCTCTTTGAGGTGATTCTGCTGGGCTCTACGTGCATGTTATAGCTGAGTAGCTTGTTGTTCTATGGAAATCCTAAGAGTGAAAAGCAAGAACTGTCCGTAACTCTTTTGCCTACTCCTGAGGCCTGTCTCCTTCCACTGTGTTGCCTTGTCCAACCTTGATGTACAACCAGTGTGCTCCTGGTCTTATTTTAAAATGTTATGCCATGTTTGGTTGATGTCCCTGGAAAGCCTTCTCTTTTCTAAGAGGAGAAGTGGAGATTTGGGGGAGAGGAATAGCAGTGAGTTGAGAGCTTTTACAGGAGAGAGGTGGGGAATGCTGAGGGAAGATAATGAAGAGGAAACTGCCTTTAGGATGTAAGAGAAGAATAAAAGAAAATAAAAACAACAAAACAACACCCAAAACAAACAAACAAGCAAACAAAAACAAACCATTTAGCTCCAATTAAGGGAAACACAGTACTTTGCTTCAGGTTCTCTTAGAGCAAACACTACATAGTGTTTTCTCAAGGTCATAACACAAAAACTGAGATAAGAGTTGTCCAAGGTGGAGGAGTGCTTATTACCTGATGGTTACAGAACTTGATGAAGACATCCATGTGGTACTGGTTTTTAACGCAAATGAGATGCAAAATTGAGGGGATCATGATGAGCACCTAAGGACCTGCACCCATGGCAGGATGGGATTCCCTATGGAGGGGGCATGAAAAGCCACTGTGTGAAGCTAGGAACGAAAGCCTAAGTTTCCTGCTTGGTATGAGAATATTAAATATGCTAGACCTGTGTAATATCCACTGAGGATGGACAAGTAGTAGAGCCAACTCAAGAGCAATGTTGTGTGATCTTCATATGTCAGGAGACCTAAGCCTTTGGAGTGCAGTTGATTACACTATTGGCCCCAGATGCTGGGTACTAGGTGCAGGATTTGGTGTATTTCTGATGGATTTTGGTTTTGCTCTAAAATGACTGCTTCTTTTCACTTTTAAAAATTATATATTCAACTCATTAATTCTTCAAGAATGT